>NC_053022.1:10007027-10032461 GCF_003073215.2 Triticum urartu | reverse complement strand
CTCCCGATCCCGAGCCCGCCCTCGCCGCCCCTCCATCGCCGAGCACCTCCCCGCCACCGTCTCTCCCTCTGTAAGCCCCCCACCCCTCCCCCACCCGGCCCCTTTCTCTTTGCTTAGTTAGTAGATGATTTTAGTAGTAGTAGATGTTAATTTAGGGTTCATAGTTAATGATTTTTAGAAGTAGTGATAGTAAACTAGTTGTATAATTAGCAGTAGTAGATGTTAATTAGTAGTAGATGTAGTAGTTAGATGTTAATTAGTAGTAGTAGATGTGCTAGTTTCTTTCTATTTATAGTAAGTTTATATTTAGTAAGAACGAGTTGAATTAATAGAACTAGTTTAGTTTTAGTTGAACTAGTATAGTAAGTAAATTAATAACTAGTTGAACTACTTCATTTTTAGAAAGAACTAGTTTTTTTCTATTTATAGTAAGTTTATATTTAGTAAGAACGAGTTGAATTAATAGAACTAGTTTAGTTTTAGTTGAACTAGTATAGTAAGTAAATTAATAACTAGTTGAACTACTTCATTTTTAGAAAGAACTAGTTTTTTTCTATTTATAGTAAGTTTATATTTAGTAAGAACGAGTTGAATTAATAGAACTAGTTTAGTTTTAGTTGAACTAGTATAGTAAGTAAATTAATAACTAGTTGAACTACTTCATTTTTACAAAGAACTAGTTTTTTTCTTTTTATACTAAGTTTATATTTAGTAAGAACTAGTTGAATTAATAGAACTAGTTTAGTTTTAGTTGAACTAGTTAAGTTTTAGTTGAACTAGTATAGTAAGTAAATTAATAACTAGTTGAACTAGTTGAATTAATAGAATTAGTTGAATTAATAGAACTAGTTGAACATGCCATATTTGTTGTTATTAATAGAACTAGTTGAACTAGTTAAGTTTTAGTTGAACATGCCATGTTTTGGTTACACCTTCGAGTGTCCTATGTTTTGCCGGAGTGTTGATTAATTTCCGTTCTGGCAAATTTCAGGCGCTCGCTATGTCCTTCTTTAGCAAAGGTCATGCCAGATTTTTCCGTGGATTCTGGCATGACTTGTGCTAGAATATGTACACGTTTAATCTTTGAATTATGAACGTAGGAAATGTCGTACTCGGACGACGACAGTCTCCCGGGGGAGTGCAGCTGGTGCCACGATGATCGAGGTATGTGCGACAGGTTCGTTGAGCTGGATGAAGATCGGCGCTTCAGCATTAAGCTCGAGGAGACCTTCGATGTTGAAACCCATTTTGGTTGCCAAAATTGGGAAGCACTTTGCAAAATGTATGTATTTTAAGGGTATGATTGTCACCATGGATCTTGGTGATCCTGACATCGAGCAAGACAATATGGACATTTGGGTCCTTGTTTATACACTTCCGATTCTACCGCAATGTGAGTTTCTCAAACATAGTTATTAACTAATTTATATTGTTTATTTCAAAATAGTTGACAGCTTATTTCCATTGAAAGCTTATTTTGAATCTTCAAAGAATGTGCAGAAGATGGTAGACAAAACCCACTACACTGATGGCTCCGAATTAACTTATAAGGAGAAAAGTCATCTGATTGCTTATTGTACTTTTTTTGAGAATTACAATACCTATTATCGAACTCCTCCAAATTATGGTGAATACGTCCCACTACTGCATGTGTTGAACCGCGGTAACTTCAATGGAGATACCCTGGTAAGATTTTTTACTATTACGACATCCGTGCATCTTTTGCATACTTCTAAAACTAGTACATCATTGCTAACTACGAAGTTATTACTATGTTATTCAATAGAAAATCCCGATGGATTGTGTGCCTCATCTGATGTATCAGAATTGTCGCCTTGCAGTTATGAACCTACAGCCAGGTCATTCTAAGGAGCTCAGCTGTGTATATCGGATTTCTAAAAGCGGTGAACACATGCTAATCAAAGAATGGAAAAAATGTTTGGACATTCGCAAGGAGGTTCTTGGAAGTAACATTAAGTGAAAGGCAAGAATTGGAGACAGGATAATCTCCATTCTCCATAATGGAGAGTCAGGAGCTATCTTGTTTTTTGCTATTTTACCTTAGAGAATATAGTAGGTCCTAAGAGAATGTAGTAGGTCCTATGAGGTACAATATGTTTATTATGTGAGACAATGTGTTAGAGTTGAAGATGTGAGGAGTACATGTGATTACGACTAGTGACCAATGATATGATGATGATGATGATAAGTTGTTAATGATATGATGATGATGATGATATTTATTATATCATTGGATGAAAGAACCGCGGATTAGTTTCAAGTGGATGTCCATCCACTTGAAAATAGTCCACACGGTTCTTTCACCCCGTGATGTAATAACTCATCATGATGTAAAAACAATTTCTAAGTTCCTGTTGTATGAAAACTTCTGTAAAGGTGTACGAATACAACATGAAATAAAAATGAAATAAAATACGAAATAATAGTAGCAGCACGGGCAGGGAGAAGCGCTACTACTAATTACCAGCAACGCTCCTCCTGGAACTCGCTACTACTAAGTCGATTTAGCAGTAGCGTGGGTGGAGGCACGCTACTGCTATTAGTTAGCTGCAGCGCCTTATCAGTAGCGCATAACCCCGCGCTACTGATAGGTCTAAGACCCGCGTTGCTGCTAGGGTTTTCCCTAGTAGTGAATGCTTGTCTTTGTCACTTTCGCTTTTCTTTTTGAAAAAGTTTTGGGTTCCCCTCTTTATTTTTGTTGTTTTTAAACTATATGAAAGCACTCAACAGAAATAAATGACTCTCTAAACCTTCCGGGTTGTCTCCCTGGCAGTTATTTCTTTAAAGCCATTAAGCTAGGCATAATGTGCTCAAGTAGTGAATCCACCCGGATCCCAAGGTATCTCAAAGCCGATTTTAATTAGCAATGATTTCTAATTTAGTAGTGAGCACAAAGAAACATATATCAAGCAGTGATGAAGTCTAACTCTCTACCTATGCATCGGCATGTCATAAAAGAACAATTCATGCACACCTAGTAAAGGCCAATGCATAGTATAAACAGTTTCTTGCAATTTTATCATGTTGGAAACATAGAGAAGTGTAGATATAGTTCCTATCTCATAATAATTGCAAGTAGGAGCAGCAAGAACATGCATATTATATTTATCAAAATCATCATGTGCAACGATAAAAGGCAACCCATCAATATAATCCTTAATAAAAGCAAACTTCTCCGATATAGTGTAGTGTGGAGAATTAAAAAAGATAATAGGACTATCATGTGTGGGTGCAATAGCAACAATTTCATGTTTAACATAAGGAACTATAGCAAGTTTATCTCCATAAGCATAATTCATATTGGCATCTTGGCCACAAGCATAGCAAGCATCATCAAAAAGGGATATTTCAAAAGAATCAACGGGATCATAGTAATTATCATAGCAATCATCCTTCGGTAAGCACGAAGGGGAATTAAACAATGTATGAGTTGAAGAGTTACTCTAATTAGAAGGTGGGCACGGGTGATCAATCCGCTCTTCCTCCTTTTGTTCTTCGCTCTCCTCCTCATCCTTTTCATCCAATGAGCTCATAGTGTCCTCAACTTCTTCTTCCATAGATTCCTGCAAAATATTAGTCTCTTCTTGGACAGCGGAGACTTTCTCAATAAGTGCATTAATTAAATAATTGTATTTGTAATTATCATAGCAATATTTGAGGATAGCTAAACTTTCAGCTCTATAAACAGCATCATCAAAATCCTCAAACTCTTTACACATAGCTTCACTTTCATAAGCACCCATAAAAGCAAAAAATCTTCTATTTGTTCCACATCATAGTAAGCATATATACCATTAGCATAAGAAGCTAAGGTTTTATTATCATTAAATTTGCATTAAAAGGGAAGGTGTGGATAATTCATCCTAGAGCAACAAGTATAATCATATTCCACGCAAAGTTGCCAAGCATACCACTTCAATATATGAATTTGATCCCATAATAGTTTCCCTTTTTGTGTTAAGTGATAATCCCTAAAATATTCACATTGATCCAACGTTACTCCCATTACATAATTGAATGGGGTTTTCTCAGGATTATTAAGGTAGTACATAATATCTTTCACATAACCAGCATCGAGGGTTTTAGGAGGTTCCCCATCTCCATGAGCAGCAAGTACACCTAATTTTTTTGGTATTTCGTGTTCCATATACATAACTAAAGATAAAGAACAACTAAGAACAGCAAATAAAAATTACTTAGTGATAAAGCAAACTAGCACACACGAGAATATTCACCCCACGCTATTGCTCCCCGGCAACGGCGCCAGAAAAAGGTCTTGATAACCCACAATTATAGGGGATCGCAACCGTTTTCGATAAGTAAGAGTGTCGAACCCAACGAGGAGCTAAAGGTAGAACAAATATTCCCTCAAGTTCTATCGACCACCGATACAACTCTACGCATGCTTGACGTTCGCTTTACCTAGAACAAGTAGGAAACTTGAAGTACTTTGTAGGTGTTTTTGGATAGGTTTGCAAGAAATTAAAGAGCAAGTAAATAAAAGCTAGGGGCTGTTTAGATAAAGACACAACTAAATTAGTTTTAGTAAAGAGTTTGTTGTCACGAGAAAGTTATTTGTCCCTAGGCAATCGAAAACTAGACCGGTAATCATTATTGTAATTTTATTTGAGGGAGAGGCATAAGCTAACATACTTTCTCTACTTGGATCATATGCACTTATGATTGGAACTCTAGCAAGCATCCGCAACTACTAAAGATCATTATGGTAAAACCCAACCATAGCATTAAAGCATCAAGTCCTCTTTATCCCATACGCAAACAACCTACTTACTCGGTTCTGTGCTTCTGTCACTCACGCTACCCACCATAAGCAAATCATGAACATATAAAACCCTACAGCGGGAATCCCTCACGCTTGCGCGACACTAAGAGCACCATAGTACAGTACCAATAATAAAACATACAACTCAAACCAATCTTGATCATCAAATAGCCCGTAGGACAAAACAGATCTACTGAAACATCATAGGATAGCCATACATCATTGGGAAATAATATATAGCATTGAGCACCATGTTTAAGTAGAGATTACAGCGGGTAAGAGAGAGGGTACACCGCTGCAAAGAGGGGGGAAGAGTTGGTGATGATGGTGGAGAAGTTGTTTGTGAAGATGACGGTGATGATGATGGCCCCCGGTGGCACTCTGGCGCCACCGGAAGCAAGGGGGAGAGGGCCCCCCTTCTTCTTCTTCCTTGACCTCCTCCCTAGATGGGAGAAGGGTTTCCCCTCTGGTCCTTGGCTCCCATGGCGTGGGAGGGGCGAGAGCCCCTCCGAGATTGGATCTATCTCTCTGTTTCTCTCTGGTTCTGCGTTCTCTTTTGGCTCTGTTTCACCGTTTCGTGTATATATGGAGATCCGTAACTCCGATTGGCCTGAAACCTTCGCCGTGATTTTTTCCCCAAAAATTAGCTTTCTTGCGGCAAAAGAAGAGCGTCAACCGCCTTACGGTGGGCTCACGAGAGTAGGGGGCGCGCCCAGGGGGTCAGGCGCGCCCCCTACCTCGTGACCACCTCGGGCACCGTCTCGCGTGGATTTTTCTTCCAGAATTTTCCAAATATTCCAAAAATAAGCTCCGTCCATTTTTATCCCGTTTGATATGGATATTCTGCGAAACATAAAACATGCAACAAAAAGGGACTGGCACTGGGCACTGGATCAATATCTTAGTCCCAAAAATAATATAAAATGTTGCCAAAAAGTATATGAAAGTTGAATAATGTTGGCATAACATAGCCAAAGAAAGTTCATCCCTACAAAATCATATAGTCTGGCTATGCTCCTTCTTCACCACACAAAGCATTCACATCATGCACAACCCCGATGACAAGCCAATCAATTGTTTCATACTTTTGACGTTTCTCAAAGCTTTTCAACTTTCACGCAATACATGAGCGTGAGCCATGGACATAGCACTATAGGTGGAATAGAATATGATGATGGGGGTTAAGTGGAGAAGACAAAAAAGGAGAAAGTCTCACATCAACTAGGCATATCAACGGGCTATGGAGATGCCCTCAATGTGAGGAGTAGGGATTGCCATGCAACGGATGCACTAGAGCTATACGTGTATGAAAGCTCAAACTGAAACTAAGTGGGTGTGCATCCAACTTGCTTGCTCATGAAGACCTAGGGCATTTGAGGAAGCCCATCGTTGGAATATACAAGCCAAGTTCTATAATGAAAATTCCCACTAGTATATGAAAGTGATAACTCAAGAGACTCTCTATATGAAGAACATGGCGCTACTTTGAAGCACAAGTGTGGTAAAAGGATAGTAACATTGCCCCTTTTTTTTGCGGGCTTCTTTGGCCCCATTTTTTTATTTAGGCTTCTTTGGCCTCTCTTTTTTTATTTATTTTTATATTTTTTTGGGGCAATACTCTAATAATAATGATCATCACACTTCTATTTACTTACAACTCGATACTAGAACAAAGATATAACTCTATATGAATGCCTCTGGCGGTGTACCGGGATGTGCAATGATCTAGTGTAGCAATGACATCAAAAAATGGACAAGCCATGAAAACATCATGCTAGCTATCTTACAATCATGCAAAGCAATATGACAATGAATGCTCAAGTCATGTATATCATGATGATGGAAGTTGCATGGCAATATATCTCGGAATGGCTATGGAAATGGCATAACAGGTAGGTATGGTGGCTTTTTTGAGGAAGACATAATGAGGCTTATGTGTGACAGAGCATATCATATCAGGGGGTTTGGATGCACCGGCGAAGTTTGCACCAACTCTCGAGGTGAGAAAGGGCAATGCACGGTACCGAAGAGGCTAGCAATGATGGAAGGGTGAGAGTGCGTATAATCCATGGACTCAAGATTAGTCATAAAGAACTCACATACTTATTGCAAAAATCTATTAGTCATCGAAACAAAGTACTACGCGCATGCTCCTAGGGGATTGATTGGTAGGAAAAGACCATCGCTCGTCCCGACCGCCACTCATAAGGAAGACAATCAATAAACACCTCATGCTCCGACTTCGTTACATAACGGTTCACCATACGTGCATGCTATGGGACTTGCAAACCTTAACACAAGTATTTATCAATTTCACAATTACTCGACTAGCATGACTCTAATATCACCAGCTTTATATCGCAAAACTATTGCAAGGAATAAAACATATCATATTCAGCGATCTACAAGTTTTATGTAGGATTTTATGACTAACCATGTGAATGACCAGTTCCTGTCATCTCTCTAAATAGATATAAGTGAAGCCAGAGAGTTTAATTCTTTCTACAAAAGATATGCCCACGCTCTAACAAATATAAGTGAAGCAAAAGAGCATTCTACAAAAGGTGGTTGTCTAAGTAAAGAGAAACACGCAATCCAAACTTCAAATTATATAAGTGAAGCACATGAAGCATTCTATAAAGCCATACTCAAAAGATATAAGTGAAGTGTAAAGAGAGTTCTATAAATCAACCAGGGACCATCTCATACTAGCATGGTGCATAAAAGAAAATAAAAACCTAAATCCAAAAGACGCTCCAAGATTGCACATATCGCGTGAACGAAACGAATCTGAAAACATACCGATATTTGTTGAAGAAAGAGGGGATGCCTCCCCAGCATCCCCAAGCTTTGACGCTTGAGTCTCCTTGAATATTTACTTGGGGTACCTCGGGCATCCCCAAGCTTGAGCTCTTGCCTCTCTTCCTTCTTCTCACATCGAGACCTTCTCGATCATCGAACTTCATCCACACAAAACTTCAACAGAAAACTCGGTAAGATCCGTTAGTATAATAAAGCAAATCACTACTATAAGTATTGTTGCAAACCAATTCATATTTTGTTTTTTCATTTTGTCTACTGTAATATAACTTTTTCATGGCTTAATCCACTAATATAAATTGATAGCTTCATCAAAACAAGCAAACTATGCATCAAAAACAGAATCTGTCTAAAACAGAACAGTCTGTAGAAATCTGAACATTCACCATACTTTTGGTACTTGAACAATTCTGCTAAAATTAGGAAAAATAAAAAATTTGTACATCAAGACAGTCCAAAACGAATCAGAACCATTTGACGTTCCAGTAAAAAACTAAAATTCGCGCACTACAGCCAAAGTTTCTGTCCTGCAGTGCACAAACCAACAAGCATTGTAACCATCCTAAAGACATACCTTGGCACATTATTTTTATAATACAATGGAATTTTACAAGGGGATAATTATTTTTATTGAAAAGTTTCTGTAATCAAGATTCACAAAGTTGCCGTGAGCATGAACAAAGTTCAAGGCTAGCTCCCACTTCAACAATCACTACTAGGGAAAACCTAATACACAGAATCTTAGCAGCAACGCGGTTTAAAAGCAGGCGCTACTGCTAATTGGCAGCAGCGAGCTTTAGAAAAGAGCGCTACTAATGACTGAGTAGCAGTAGCGCTCTAGGTGAAAAGAGCATTACTACTATAATTGCCACGGTGTTGCCTCTAGGCTAGATATAGTAGTAGCGCCCTTCCCGTGGACGCGCTACTGCTAAAGAACTTAGTAGCAGCGGTTTTCCTCAAAACTCGCTACTACTAAGTATCACCGCAACTAATTAAGTTTAGTCCCATACTGCTAAGCGAACAAGGTGTTTACCACCTTAAATATGTTGTTTCTCAACCTATCTCGAGCACTTGGTCTTCATTGAACTATATGTGTATGATTTGTGGTTGCAATATGATTCCTCGCCTGTACCTATACAGGTACAGTGAGGATTCATGTTGAATATTTAGATTATACACAAAAAGATCAATGATGACCAATGTATATTTTTGATGTTTTTACTAAACAAAAGAAATAACTGCTTCCATTAGCAGTAGCGGTTTTATCTAAAACGCGCTATAGATAAGTTAGCTACATCGCATTTTCTGTACAAGCGCTACTGCTAGTTCGAGTTAAATACCCCCCGAATCAAAATTTCGCTAAGTCCTCCTTTCCCCCCCCCACCGGCCTGTTCCCCTACTCCTGTCGCCGCCGCTCGAGCCCGAGCGCGCCTGCCCTCACCGCCGCCGCCGCTCGCCCTCAACCTCACCGCCGCCGCTCTCGACCACACTGTCGCCGCCCTCGACCTCACCGCCGCCGCCCTCGACCGAGCCCGCCGCCCTCGACCGAGCGCGCCGCCCTTGACCGAGCCCGCCACCCAGGACCGCCGCCTCCCGATCCCAAGCCCGCCCTCGCCGCCCCTCCGTTTCCGAGCACCTCCCCGCCACCGTCTCTCCCTCTGTAAGCCCCCCACCCCTCCCCCACCCGGCCCCTCTCTCTTTTCTTAGTTAGTAGATGATTTTAGTAGTAGTAGATGTTAATTTAGGGTTCATAGATAATGATTTTTCGAAGTAGTGATAGTAAACTTGTTGTATAATTAGCAGTAGTAGATGTTAATTAGTAGTAGATGTAGTAGTTAGATGTTAATTAGTAGTAGTAGATGTGCTAGTTTCTTTCTATTTATAATAAGTTTATATTTAGTAAGAATGAGTTGAATTAATAGAACTAGTTTAGTTTTAGTTGAACTAGTTAAGTTTTAGTTGAACTAGTATAGTAAGTAAATTAATAACTAGTTGAACTATTTCATTTTTAGAAAGAACTAGTTTTTTTCTATTTATAGTAAGTTTATATTTAGTAAGAACGAGTTGAATTAATAGAACTAGTTTAGTTTTAGTTGAACTAGTTAATTTTTAGTTGAACTAGTATAGTAAGTAAATTAATAACTAGTTGAACTACCTCATTTTTAGAAAGAACTAGTTTTTTTTCTTTTTATACTAAGTTTATATTTAGTAAGAACTAGTTGAATTAATAGAACTAGTTTAGTTTTAGTAGAACAAGTTAACTTTTAGTTGAACATGCCATGTTTTGGTTACCACCGAGTGTCCTATGTTTTGCCGGAGTGTTGATTAATTTCCGTTCCGGCAAATTTCGGGCGCTCGATATGTCCTTTTTTAGCAAAGGCCATGCCGGATTTTCCCTGAATTCTGGCATGACTTGTGCTAGAATATGTACAAGTTTAATCTTTGAATTATGAACATAGGAAATGTCATACTCGGACGACGACAGTCTCCCAGGGGAGTGCAGATGGTGCCACGATGATCGAGGTATGTGGGACAGGTTCGTTGAGCTGGATGAAGATCGGCGCTTCAACATTAAGCTCGAGGAGACCTTCGATGTTGAAACGGTACGCAACAACGACAAGTGTTTTTTTCGTAATTAAGCATGACTTCAACTATTTCAACGTCTAATTTTCATCTTTTACAATTCGACTAGCTTATCCCATGCCATGCAATACGCTATGTCTTGGAGAGGATGGGTTTTGAAGACCATGAAAATTTTCAAACAAAAAAATACACCTAAGGACCCATCATGATATCGATTTTGAATTAAATCTGTACAATTCTCAGAGCGTAACTCATTTTGGTTGCCTATATTGGGAAGCACTTTGCAAAATGTATGGTTTTTAAGGGTATGATTGTCACCATGGATCTTGGTGATCCTGACATCGAGCAAGACAATACGGACATTTGGGTCCTTGTTGATACGCTTCCGATTCTACCGCAATGTGAGTTTCTCAAACATAGTTATTAACTAATTTATATTGTTTATTTCAAAATAGTTGACATCTTATTTCCATTGACAGCTTATTTTGAATCTTCAAATAATGTGCAGAAGATGGTAGACAAAACCCACTACACTGATGGCTCCGAATTAACTTATAAGGAGAAAAGTCATCTGATTGCTTATTGTACTTTTTTTGAGAATTACAATACCTATTATCGAACACCTCCAAATTATGGTGAATACGTGCCACTACTGCACGTGTTGAACCGCGGTAACTTCAATGGAGATACCCTGGTAAGATTTTTTACTATTACGACATCCGTGCATCTTTTGCATACTTCTAAAACTAGTACATCATTGCTAACTACGAAGTTATTACTATGTTTTTCAACAGAAAATCCCGATGGATTGTGTGCCTCATCTGATGTATCAGAATGGTCACCTTGCAGTTATGAACCTACAGCCAGGTCATTCTAAGGAGCTCAACTGTGCATATCGGATTTCTAAAAGTGGTGAACACATGCTAATCAAAGAATGGAAAAAATGTTTGGACATTCACAAGGAGGTTCTTGGAAGTAACATTAAGTGAAAGGCAAGAATTGGAGACAGGATAATCTCCATTCTCCAGTATGGAGAGTCAGGGGCTATCTTGTTTTTTTCTATTTTACCTTAGAGAATATAGTAGGTCCTAAGAGAATGTAGTAGGTCCTAAGAGTAACAATATGTTTATTATGTGATACAATGTGTTAGAGTTGAAGATGTGAGGAGTACTTGTGATTACGACTAGTGACAATGATATGATGATGAAGATGATGATGATAAGTTGTTAATGGTATGATGATGATGATATTTATTATATAATTGGGTGAAAGAACCGCGGATTAGTTTCAACTGGATGTCCATCCACTTGAAACTAGTCCACACGGTTCTTTCACCCCGTGATGTAATAACTCATTATGATGTAAAAACAATTTCTAAATTCCTGTTGTATGAAAACTTGTTTAAAGGTGTACGAATACAACATGAAATAAAAAAGAAATAAAATACGAAATAATAGTAGTAGCGCGGGTAGGGAGAAGTTCTACTACTAATTACCAGCAGCGCTCCTCCTGGAACTCGCTACTACTAAGTCGATTTAGCAGTAGCGTGGGTGGAGGCACGCTACTGCTATTAGTTAGCTGCAGCGCCTTATCAGTAGCGCATAACCCCGCGCTACTGATAGGTCTAAAACCCGCGCTGCTGCTAGGGTTTTCCCTAGTAGTGAATGCTTGTCTTTCTCACTTTTTCTTTTCTTTTTGAAAAAGTTTTGGGTTCCCCTCTTTATTTTTGTTGTTTTTAAACTATATGAAAGCACTCAACAGAAATGACTCTCTAAAACTTCCGGGTTGTCTCCCTGGTAGCGCTTTCTTTAAAGCCATTAAGCTAGGCATAAAGTGCTCAAGTAGTGAATCCACCCGGATCCCAAGGTATCTCAAAGCCAATTTTAGTTAGCAATGATTTGTAATTTAGTAGTGAGCACAAAGCAACATATATCAAGAAATGACGAAGTCTAACTCTCTTCCTATGCATCGGCATGTCATAAAAGAACAATTCATGCACACCTAGTAAAGGCCAATGCATAGTATAAACAGTTTCTTGCAATTTTATCATGTTGGAAACATAGAGAGGTGGAGATATAGTTCCTATCTCATAATGATTGCAAGTAGGAGCAGCAAGCACGTGCATATTATATTTATCAAAATCATCATGTGCAACGATAAAAGGCAACCTATCAATATAATCCTTAATAAAAGCAAACTTCTCCGATATAGTGTAGTTTGGAGAATTAAATAAGATAATAGGACTATCATGTGTGGGTGCAATAGCAACAATTTCATGTTTAACATAAGGAACTATAGAAAGTTTATCTCCATAAGCATAATTCATATTGGCATCTTGGCCACAAGCATAGCAAGCATCATCAAAAAGGGATATTTCAAAAGAATCAACGGGATCATAGTAATTATCATAGCAATCATCCTTTGGTAAGCACGAAGGGGAATTAAACCATGTATGAGTTGAAGAGTTACTCTCATTAGAAAGTGGGCACGGGTGATCAATCCACTCTTCCTCCTTTTGTTCTTCGCTCTCCTCCTCATCTTTTTCATCCAATGAGCTCACAATGTCCTCAGCTTCTTCTTCCATAGATTCCTGCAAAATATTAGTCTCTTCTTGGACAGCGGAGACTTTCTCAATAAGTGCATTAATTACATAATTGTATTTATAATTCTCATAGCAATATTTGAGTATAGCTAAACTTTCAGCTCTATAAACAGCATCATCAAAACCTCAAACTCTTTACACATAGCTTCACTTTCATAAGCACCCATAAAAGCAACAAATTCTTCTCTTTGTTCCACATCATAGTAATCATATATACCATTAGCATAAGAAGCTAAGGTTTTATTATCATTAAATTTGCATGAAAAGGGAAGGTGTGGATAATTCATCCTAGAGCAACAAGTATAATCATATTCCACGCAAAGTTGCCAAGCATACCACTTCAATATATGAATTTGATCCCATAATAGTTTCCCTTTTTGTGTTAAGCGATAATCCCTGAAGTATTCACGTTGATCCAACGTTACTCCCATTACATAATTGAATGGGGTTTTCTTAGGATTATTAAAGTAGTACATAATATCTTTCACATAACCAGCATCGAGGGTTTTAGGAGGTTCCCCATCTCCATGAGCAGCAAGTACACCTAATTTTTTTGGTATTCCATGTTCCATATAAATAACTAAAGATAAAGAACAACTAAGGACAGCAAATAAAAATTACTTAGTGATAAAGCAAACTAGCACACACGAGAATATTCACCCCACGCTATTGCTCCCCAGCAACGACGCCAGAAAAAGGTCTTGATAACCCACAAGCATAGGGGATCGCAACAGTTTTCGATAAGTAAGAGTGTCGAACCCAACGAGGAGCTAAAGGTAGAACAAATATTCCCTCAAGTTCTATCGACCACCGATACAACTCTACGCATGCTTGACGTTCGCTTTACCTAGAACAAGTAGGAAACTTGAAGTACTTTGTAGGTGTTTTTGGATAGGTTTGCAAGAAATTAAAGAGCAAGTAAATAAAAGCTAGGGGCTGTTTAGATAAAGACACAACTAAATTAGTTTTAGTAAAGAGTTTGTTGTCACGAGAAAGTTATTTGTCCCTAGGCAATCGAAAACTAGACCGGTAATCATTATTGCAATTTTATTTGAGGGAGAGGCATAAGCTAACATACTTTCTCTACTTGGATCATATGCACTTATGATTGGAACTCTAGCAAGCACCCGCAACTAGTAAAGATCATTAAGGTAAAACCCAACCATAGCATTAAAGCATCAAGTCCTCTTTATCCCATACGCAAACAACCTACTTACTCGGGTCTGTGCTTCTGTCACTCACGCTATCCACCATAAGCAAATCATGAACATATCAAACCCTACAGCGGGAATCCCTCACGCTTGCGCGACACGGAGAGCACCATAGGACAGCACCAATAATAAAACATACAACTCAAACCAATCTTGATCATCAAATAGCCCGTAGGACAAAACAGATCTACTCAGACATCATAGGATAGCCATACATCATTGGGAAATAATATATAGCGTTGAGCACCATGTTTAAGTAGAGATTACAGCGGGTAAGAGAGAGGTTACACCGCTGCATAGAGGGGGGAAGAGTTGGTGATGATGGTGAAGTTGTTGGTGAAGATGACGGCGATGATGATGGCCCCCGGTGGCACTCCGGCGCCACCGGAAGCAAGGGGGAGAGGGGCCCCCTTCTTGTTCTTCTTCCTTGACCTCCTCCCTAGATGGGAGAAGGGTTTCCCCTCTGGTCCTTGGCTCCCATGGCGTGGGAGGGGCGAGAGCCCCTCCGAAATTTGATATATCTCTCTGTTTCTCTCTGGTTCTGCGTTCTCTTCTAGCTCTATTTCACCGTTTCGTGTATATATGGAGATCCGTAACTCCGATTGGCCTGAAAGCTTCGCCGTGATTTTTTCCGAAAATTAGCTTTCTTGCGGCAAAAGAAGAGCGTCAACCGCCTTACGGTGGGCTCACGAGGGTAGGAGGCGCGCCCAGGGGGGTCAGGCGCGCCCCCCTACCTCGTGACCACCTCGGGCACCGTGTGGCGTGGATTTTTCTTCAAGAATTTTCCAAATATTCCAAAAATAAGCTCCGTCCGTTTTTATCCCGTTTGGATTCCGTTTGATATGGATATTCTGCGAAACATAAAACATGCAACAAACAGGGACTGAAACTAGGCACTGGATCAATATGTTAGTCCCAAAAATAATATAAAAAGTTGCCAAAAAGTATATGAAAGTTGAATAATATTGGCATGGAACAATCAAAAATTATAGATACGACAAGACGTATCAAGGACATGTCTACCAGACCGAGAAAAGGAAGCGAATACATCATATGATGAGCCAAAGTGCCACATAGTTCTTTCAGGAAAAAGGGACATCATGGGAGTGGAGGGCAAGATAGACATGTCTGAAGATTATGAAAAGTTTCATGAAATTCCTCCCTTCAAAGTCAAGGCTGACCCAAGCATCCTGATGCACGATGAAGATTATCCATGGTTACGGCGCAATAAGCAAATGACACAAGAAAAAAAGTGAAGACTTTCTCCCGCAACTATTATGATGATACCATGCCAACTTTGTAACAGACGAGTATGATACCATTGTCCGTTTTGTACATGCACATGCTATGTGGGTGAAATTATGATACCATGCCAACTTTCAACTTTTTCAGATTTATTTGAAATGCTTTAATGTCTTATGGTTCGGCCCTCGTAATACCATTAATCCCGGTTCGCTCCTTGTGAACTATGTTCTCACCAAGAACACTCAAGAGGGCAGCCACGTGGGCCATTGGTCCCAGTTCGTCTGGACCTTTTTGTCCCGGTTCCACGCACAAACCGGGACCAATGCGCCTCGCCCCTGGCCCATGACCATTAGTGCCGGTATGTGCCACAAACCGGGACAAAAGCGTTGGTCCTCGTTGTGGTCTGAGTTTAGTCCCACCTCGCCAACCGAAGGGCGCTGACACCGGTTTATAAGCATGTCCCTCTCTGCCTTGTTGAGCTCCTCTCAAAGTGAAAATAGATGCCCCTATACAGGGAATTCGACCTAAATTCATAGTGAATTTCTCTGAAATTCATAGATATTTATTATGAATTTAGGTTGAATTTTCTCTATAGGCGCATCTATGTTCTTTTTTTAGTAAAGTTAACCACAAACTTGTGATTCACACAAGTTTCAAAGAATTCGAATTTTAACTACTCAAACTTGAAAACTAATGGCACTAATAGAAAGTTTATAATTTTTCTAAAACTAATGGCACTAACAGAAAGTTTATAATTTTGCTAAACTAAAAGCAAAAAGAATTAAAAAATAAAGCAAAAAACAAAAGAAAATAAATAATGCAGAAAACAAAACAAAAAACAGGAAGAAAAATAAAAATAGCAACAATAAGTATTTTGTTATAAGTAGAAACAAAATAAAATAAATAAAGCAACAAAGAAAACAATTTTTTTTTCAAATTTGAAAACTAATGGCACTAACAGAAAGTTTATAATTTTTCTAAAACTAAAAGAAAAAAGAATTAAAAAATAAAGCAAAAAAAGAAAATAAATAATGCAGAAAACAAAACAAAAAAACTGGGAAAAAAATAAAAATAGCAACAATAAGTATTTTGTTGTAAGTAGAAACAAAATAAAATAAATAAAGCAACAAAGAAACAAAAAAACTGTTTTCAAATTTGAAAACTAATGGCACTAACAGAAAGTTTATAATTTTTGTAAAACTAAAAGCAAAAAGAATAAAAAAATAAAGCAAGAATCAAAAGAAAATAAATAATTCAAAAAACAAAACAAATACTGGAAAAAATAAAAAATGCCACCTATTGGGCCACACGGCGTGCATACGACTAGAAACCCATCTGTACATGGGCCAGGATGCAGGCCCGCAGGCCCAATAGGCCCAACAAGGCAGTCACAAGGGTAGGCAAGTACTGCCTGCATATTAGAGAGGAGCTCAGCACCTGAGCCGCAATGCAGCTTATAAACAGGCGTTGAGCTCTCTCAGCTAGCGAGGTGGGACTAAACATCCCACCGCACCGCGCCAGCGCAAGGCCTTTGGTCCCGGTTGCCACGAACCGGGACCAATGCCCCCCTTTAGTCCCGGTTGGTGCCACCAACCGGGACCAAAGGCCGCCGCTTCCCGCCCTTTGGGCTGCGCAAGGCCTTTGGTCCCGGTTGGCACCAACCGGGACTAATGCACATCTTTAGTCCCGGTTGGTGCCACCAACCGGGACTCTCATCTCGCAGTTGCCGCCCCGACAACGCCGACGCCGCCAGGCCGCCCCGACCCCGCCCGCTGCCCGCACCGTCGCCCGTGCGCGTCGTCGCCGTCGCCCACACCCTCGCCGTTGCCCGCCGTTGCCCACGCCCTCGCCGTCGCCCGCGCCCCTGCCCCGATGCGCGCCGCCCTAGCCTGCCCCCGTCGTCGCCGTCGCCCTGCCTCGCCCTTCATCGTTGTCGCCCCCTACCCCGAGCGCGCGCCCACTGCCCCGTCGCCATCCTCGCCGCCGACCCCGTGGTCCTCCTCACCTTGGTCCGGCCGGCGCCCTCCCTAGCATTTTTTTCCATATATATGCTTGTTTTTTTTCATATATATGCTTGTTTATATATATATATATATGATGATATATATGCTTGTTATCATAATTGTTTTTGTTCAGATATATATGTAATGATTTTTTATAGAATATGATAATCTTTTTATTTCTTCTTCGTTTTCTTATGTTTTATCGGGTCTGTCGTTGTCGATATACCCCTCCCGCTAACTTCAACACGTGGGGGGGGGGGTCGATATACCCCCTCCCCGATAATATTATTTTCCCATGTACGTATGTTGTGTCGATATAAATTCCCGATAACTTCAACACGGGGGGGGGGGGGGGGGTCGATATACCCCCTCCCGATAACTTCAACACGAGGAGGGGGGTCGATATACCCCGTATACCCTCCCGATAACTTCAACACGAGGGGGGGTCGATATACCCCTCCCCGATAATATTATTTTCCCATGTACGTATGTTCGTGTCGATATAAACCCGATAACTTCAACACGTGGGGGGGTCGATATACCCCCTCCCGATAACTTCAACACGAGGGGGGGTTCGATATACCCCCTCCCGATAACTTCAACACGTGGGGGGGTCGATATACCCCCTCCCCGAATATTATTTTCCCATGTACGTATGTGTCTGTTGTCGATATAACCCTCCCGATAACTTCAACACGTGGGGGGGGTCGATATACCCCCTCCCGATAACTTCAACACGTGGGGGTCGATATACCCCCTCCCCGATAATATTATTTTCCCATGTACGTATGTCGTCGTTGTCGATATAAACCCCTCGATAACTTCAACACGTGGGGGGGGTCGATATACCCCCTCCCGATAACTTCAACACGTGGGGGGGTCGATATACCCCCTCCCCGATAATATTATTTTCCCATGTACGTATGTCGTCGTTGTCGATATAAACCCTCCCGATAACTTCAACACGTGGGGGGGGTCGATATACCCCCCGATAACATTATTTTCCCGTGTATGTATCTCATCGTTGTCGATATTACCCCCTCCTTGAAGCAGTTCTCGAGGCCACCCCAAACCCTTGAAGCGTTGTCGAGGCCACCCCAAACCCTAGAGAAGCAGCGTCGAGGCCACTAATATGATTCCTATTGTGATTAGCTAGCTAGTTCTACGTTTGCCATAATATATCCATCTGTCATGTTTGAATAATAATTGCCATGTTGTAAATATTTGTAGAAACTATGGACACCCGAGACGAAGCACAAGAAGCGTTGTTGGGGGACATAATCGCACGGAAGTGATGTCGTCTGCTCGTTGTTTCTCAACGACACCGATGGTCTGGAAGCAGCTGGCTATGATTATGATGGCTCCGGTGACCTAATGCCGGTGCAAGAAGGAGACCGTGAGGATGGCTCCGGTGACCCAATGCCGGTGCAAGAAGGAGACCGTGATGACGGCTCCGGTGACCGAACCGAGTCCGGCCAGGTATATATATTAGTTAAGCCTCTGCTGACTAGCTAATTGATGCATTCATTGTTTTGGTATGTACACATATTAATTAAGTCTTTGTTCTTTTTTCTAGCCCTCCGGATCGAGCACAACTTCGGTAAAGAGACGAGGCCCGAAGAAAAAGTTGAGCTCGGATGAAAAGTTTGAGATCATAGCAATCGCGCCCGACGGCCAACCGATTGAACCCCTCCGGACAAAGAGCGCATTTGTTGCTCAGTGCGGGGTTCTTGGTTAGGGACAAGATCCCGATCAGCATCCAGCAATGGTTAAGCCGGCTACAGAAGACCCTGAGGTGTCTTATGTCAATGATATGCAGAAAAATGATCTTTGGACTGAGCTGAAGTCAAATTTCACCCTACCGCCAGAGGATGATCCGGAGAAGCCAGTTAAAGAGCAATTAATCAAGTCTTTTGCTCTTAAGAGATGGCAGACCTATTCAGGAGGTGGAAGAGAGCTGAATAAGGTTTGTCGACAAAAAAGAGACACCAGAATTCAAGGGCAAATATGAGAAGATCAGAGATCACTGGCCCGCATTTGTGGCCCACAAGACATCGGAAAAGAGTAAGAAGATGTCGGCGTGACAAACAAGCAAAATGCTGCGAAGAAGAAGCATCACCATCGCACGGGGTCAGGTGGCTACCTCATAGCCCGGCCTAAGTGGGCCAAGGCTGAGAATGATCTGCTTGATAAAGGGATCGAACCAGAGACAATGAACTGGCCAGACCGTTGCCGGACTTGGTTCTTCGGGGCTGGCGGAACCTTGGACCCTGTATCAGGGAAGTGCATTGGACGGACGAGCAAATGAGACATACCAGTCAAGGCTTCAGCACTATATCGATGCAGCGCAGCAAGGGACGTTCGTTCCAGACAGAGAGAACGACGAGCTCACAATGGCCCTCGGGAATCCTGAGCACCCTGGACGGACACGAGGCACGCCAGGCTCCGTTCCGTGGAAGGCTGGTTTTCCGGACGCAGGCGGTTACAAATGCCAGGAGAGGAGGAAAAAAGTGCAGCAGACAGATAGAACGACGAGCTCACAATGGCCCTCGGGAATCCTGAGCACCCTGGATGGACACGAGGCACGCCAGGCTCCGTTTCGTGGAAGGCTGGTTTTCCGGACGCAGGCGGTTACAAATGCCAGGAGAGGAGGAAAAAAGTGCAGCAGACCCAACTGCAGGCGCTGCATGGAAGGGTACAAGCGATAGAGGAACGAGAAGCAAATCACAGCAAACGAACTGCCGAAGCTTCCCCCGAAGCTACCCCGCCATCTCAGCGGAGAAGCAGCGTGGCTTCCACCGAGCTACTTCAGCCGGAGCATGTCTTGACGGCTTCTGCCAGCTATCCCGTGGATGCTATCACGGAGTCTCAAAATTGCCACCTTATGACGCAATGGATGAATTTGAAGGTCAAGGCAGTTGTTGGCTCTATTTTACCTAGTGAACCCAGCGCAACTTTTCACTGCCGGCCGATTCCAGAGGGATATGCTAGGGTGATGGTGGATGAAATAATGGAGGGATTTGAGGACCTCCAGCTTGACCACCCTACCGGTGAAGGGGAGACTCGGCTGGGTTCTGCTCTGAAGACTCCATGCCTATAGAGGAAGGAGCTCATCAACCTTCCGAACTGGACTCCTCCGCCTCCTCCTCCTCCGGCGAGTCAGGGCACTCCACGTCCTCCACCGCCTCCTCCTTCGGCGAGTGACTATCCAGGGCACTCGGCCTCCTTCTCTGGTGCGTGGCGGCACACCGCCTCCTTCTCCGCCTGCGCCGGCGCACTCGAGCAGCCAACCTCCTCCTTCTCCACCTCGTCAGCAAAGGCGGAAGAGACCCACCGCCGCTCTGGCTGCTCCGGCGCGTCATAGTCCTTCTCCTCCGCCTCGTAAGCATGGAAAGAAGACAGCCGCAGCCGCTCGGTCTGCTCTGCCGGCGTCTAGCAGTACAGCCAGAGGCAGGAGGAAATACAGATTCGGTCCTTCTCTGAAGACTCCAGAGAAGTTACCATACGAGATGACCCCGGGGGAGAACGCGAAGATCGTGCGAACCGAAGTGACGAACTGGTTTCAAGGGGTGAAAGCAAAGAAACATCCACCTCCAAAGGAGAAGGTAGATCCGGTGAAAGCGAAGTGCACTCTGGCTGCCCTGAGAAAACCACCAAAGTCTCCACCGAAAGGCAACTATGAGCGCATTAATGGAAAGACATTTGTCGAAGCGGAGCGGTCGGAAAATACTGTCAGTGATCAAAGGATAAAAGAACGACGAGCTGCGAAAAAAATTGCCCAGCTCGGCGAACAAGCGAACCAATCGTGCCCCCACTCAAGGTGCCTAGCGACATCGTCGCTAATCATCCAAGGATGGTGCCCGGTTATAGCAATCTTGGAGATTACCTGCCCAACGATGTACATTATAATTTCTTGGAGGTGGAGGCGGTACACAGATTCGAGTACGGCAAGCCTCTCGTCAATGATGAAAGATCTCTAACAACGATGATGTGAAGATTGCATGATTTGTACATGAAAACCTGCAGAGAGTCTGGGAGGAGGAATACTTTGAAACTGAGAGTTAGAGAGGAGCATGACCTCATTAGAATTGAACTATTGAATTATCCATTTGAGGAGTTCTTCCAGTTTTTCAATCAAAGGGCCCTCGATAAAGCAACGGTCGCCTGCTACTGTCTGTAAGTACTACTACTTCTGTCATTAAGTCTCTACATATAGGTCAGCTCTTTCATTGCATGTATTTATAATTATCCTCACTATATTATGCAGATTGAAGATCGCCGAATTGAAGAAAAGACAAGTCGGTGATATTGGGTTCATTAACACAAATCTCATAGATGCAACTGAGTTAAATTTTATGCCGAAGATACCGAGGCCAACTTGCTACGATTGTTGGTAATAAATGAAAACAAAGATATAATACTTTTTCCTTACAACTTCAAGTGAGTGTTACTGTCTTGTGCATATTCAGTTTCCCTTATATATTAGTCCAGGTTATAGTAATGTAATTGATGAGTTATGCATGCGTGCGCAGTTTCCACTATATTCTCCTAGAGATTAAGCTTGAGTAGGGACTAGTAACCGTCTTAGACTCGAGACGAAAAGATCCCCAGGAGTATGCGGACATGACTGAAATCCTCCAGAAGTAAGTTGAATCGATCATTATCCACCATATCAGCAACTTTGTTCATTTCCTGATATCAAATAATTGTTTTCTTTGTCTGGCAGGGTTTGGAGAAAATTCACCAAAAAAGCTCCGGGACTGCCGAAGAAGCTGCAATTTAGATACCCGAAAGTAAGTACTATAGTAGCATGTTCCGCACGTCTTCTAGTGATTCAAGCGCTAGTTTCATCAATACCATTTGGCATGCTTGCTTATCAGTTTGATTGACCTCTATTTCTTGTAAAGTGGTTGTGGCAGGATCAAGGGAAAGATTTCTGTGGAAACTACGTTTGCGAGTCCATCCGCTACAGGACCTGTGAACGGGGGTACACTGAAGAACAATATGAAGTGCGTAAGCAATAATATTCACAATTTTATTTTATTACCATCATTTGTGTTGAGTTTCATTTATTCATATATATATGTATTAACCCCCTTCTTCAAATTAGATCTTTCGGATGCGGGATGAACTCCTACCACCAGATCGTATGCGAGCAATTCAAGAGGAATTGGCGGCATTCTTCCTTAACCACGTGATCGCTGAAGACGGAGAATACCATGTGGAGCTTGAGTTCGTATATAATTAGGAGATTATATTGTAATAGATAATTATTGTATATATGTAGCCGATAGTGTCGGATAGATATACGAGAACTTGTTGTTCGACCAATCTCTCGGAGAAGGAGAGGTGGTCGATATCACTTCTCTCTGTATGAATATATGTTCATGACGATCTTCTGTTTCCTTCGTTTGCTTACTAGCTAGCTAGCGTGTCTGGTCCTCTCTATACATATATAGTACATAGCGCGTCGACCAAGCACGGACATAAGAGAGGACACTTCTCTCTATTAATTAGCTATAGCTATAACACAATATGTGAAACACCTAAATTAACCCCCCAAAACCCCCAACCCCCCCCCCCCTTTCAAAAAAAACAAAAGCACAGCCCCTGAAATGCTGACGCGTGGATGCCTATTGGTTCCGGTTGGTGCCACCAACCGGGACCAAAGGCCCTCCTGCCTGTGCTCGGCGCACCGGTCACGTGGAGGCCCATCTATCCCGACTCTGGACTGCACCAGGACTAAAGGGCTAGGGCATTAGTAACGACCCTTTAGTCCCGGTTCAGGAACCGGGACAAAAGGCCCTTACCAACCGGGACTAATGATGGTTTATCTACTAGTGTTGGAGGATGGACCAAGTGAGGACAGAGTGAGTAGCAAAGACTGGTGTTGGTGTGGGGCCGGTCTAGATCCCGCACGACGTAAGAGCCAAGAACAGATGGATGTCCTGAGTGGATGGGGTGTTCCAAGTTATTACCCCAAATTACTAGTCAACTAGAAATTCATTATAAAAAACATTTGAATGGGTGAATGAAAGATTGATTGACGAAACTATCCAATACATCAAGGGCATGTCTGACTGCATCCTGAAAACCGATTGGAATGTACTAATGCATAATAGATTAGGAAAAAATGTCTCATTTTATTACAACATATAAAGCGTATTGGGAAATTAAACAATGGAATTTTGATTTCAAAACACCCACCACAGGTCGCAGGTGAGAACTGTTTTTCAATATTAGTGAACATGATGAATTTCTGAATTATTAAAGCTTATAAAAATGCTAAATAAGTTAAAGAGATGACAAATTAATTACGACATATAAAGCGTATTGGGAAATTAAACAATGGCATTTTGATTTCAAAACACCCCCCACAAGCAGGCCCCGTTTCTCGTCAACAACCTGCCGCTGTTGCTCCAGGGACCACAACAACAACAGGCGGGCTACCACACCGCTCCCTCGTCGCCTCAGGAGCAGCAAACTTCACCCAACCACCGCACCCAGATGGAACATGCGGAGTACCGGCCGCGACAACCCAGGCATGATTTTCCTCGATTTCATGGCGAGACGCCTCTCCTCTGGATAGATCAGTGCCTGACGTACTTCGAAATGTATCACGTGCCGGCGCATCATTGGGTCAGCATAGCCACTTTGTACCTAGATGGTTTAGCAGCACTGTGGTTCCAAGCATACAAACGTTTGCATCAGCGTGTCACTTGGGAAGAGTTCATTGGCGCGATGGTCTCTGAATTTGGGCAGGAGGAATACGATGGTCAGATGAGTAAGTTGCTGCAACTGAAACAGACCGCCTCTGTTGCCGATTACAAGTCCCAGTTCGAAGAATGTATGTATCATTTACTCTCCCCAGGATGACTGAGGCTCTGAACTCGACTCCTCGATGCAGTTATTTGAAGGACAACTCCCTCCATTTTATTTGATTCGCCAATTAGATTTTGGGTCACCTGTTGTCTGATCTGCCATCTGATGTGGGAATTCTGTCGTGTTTTTGTGCGTGTGATTCAAGGAACGAGATGCGAGATGGTGCAGCGGCATGAAGCGGGTTCACCTTTTGTTGTAACAGTTCATGTACTGCGTGTTTCAATGTACACATTGTGTATGTCAGTATGTCAAGTATGGATGATTTGATCTTAATGCATGTGTGTTGAAATATGTGTAATGTGTTGATAAAAATCAAATTGATTCATTTTGTAGAAATAGAAGATGAAGACATTTTTTCTCCGGTGCCTCCAATGGGGGTGTACACGAATCACTTCGGCTCGAGGGATCCAAGTGGCTATGAGTTGATCACGTTATGAGAAGCACCGATGAAGCACACCGTTGATTTGGTACTCTTCTTATCCCGTAGTGTTCTTTGTAGTTATTTTTCATGTTTTATCTATTTTGTTGAGGGGCGAAATACGTTTTCGGTAATCGGACATAAGTAGCCTACACAGTAACACCTTTTGAGTTGCCATGCATGCAGCACACATTCAATACTCGCCAATGTTTGGATTATTCCATCTGGTTTGCAAATTTCTACATAAGATTCATTTTAATCCCATAGCCCGGCAAATTAGGGTTACATTATTTACTGGGTGTTACAACCATCCTTAATTTCCTAATTATTCCTTGCATATATCACTTGGGTAGCTGTAGAGTGCTCAAAGCACATACAATAGCTTTACTAATATATAGCTCTTTGGTATTACCTCCCAGGTACTTCGTTGTCATTGGTGACATATGGGATAAATCTGCATGGAGAGGTATTAGATGTGCTCTGATTGAGAATGAATGTGATAGTAGATTAATCTCAACAACTCGCATTATGGATGCTGCTAAAGATGTTGGTGGTGTTTATCGGCTTTAACAACTTTCTACTAGGGACTCAAGAATGTTATTCTACGAAAGAATATTTGGAATTGGAGAGAGGTGTCCTCCTATACAGTTGGCTGAAATAAGTGAGAACATTTTACGGAAATGTGGTGGAGTACCATTAGCTATTATTACACTAGTTAGTATGTTGGCAGGTAAAAAGGAACATGAAAATACATATACGTATTGGTACAAAGTGTACCTATATCTATGGGATCTGGGCTAGAAAATAATCCTGACCTGATGGACATGAGAAGGATACTATTTATCAGTTAATATGACCTACCTCCA
>NC_053022.1:9992141-10005896 GCF_003073215.2 Triticum urartu | reverse complement strand
AGAGAGAGATATTGATGATTTTATTGAGAAAGTCTCCGCTGTCCAAGAAGAGACTAATATTTTGCAGGAGTCTATGGAAGAAGAAATTAATGACATTGTGAGCTCATTGGATGAAAAAGATGAGGAGGAGAGCGAAGAACAAAAGGAGGAAGAGCGGATTGATCACCCGTGCCCACCTTCTAATGAGAGTAACTCTTCAACTCATACATTGTTTAATTTCCCTTCGTGCTTACCGAAGGATGATTGCTATGATGACTGTTATGATCCCGTTGATTCTCTTGAAATATCCCTTTTTGATGATGCTTGCTATGCTTGTGGCCAAGATGCCAATATGAATTATGCTTATGGAGATGAACTTGCTATAGTTCCTTATGTTAAACATGAAATTGTTGCTATTGCACCCACGCATGATAGTCCTATTATCTTTTTGAATTCTCCCAACTACACTATATCGGAGAAGTTTACCCTTATTAAGGATTATATTGATGGGTTGCGTTTTACTATTACACATGATGATTTTGATAGATATAATATGCATGTGCTTGCTGCTCCTACTTGCAATTATTATGAGAGAGGAACTACATCTCCGCCTCTTTATGTTTCCAACACGAAAAAATTGCAAGAAACTGTTTATACTATGCATTGGCCTTTACTTTGTGTGCATGAATTGTTCTTTTATGACATGCCGATGCATAGGAAGAGAGTTAGACTTCGTCATTACATGATATATGTTACTTTGTGCTCACTACTAAATTACAAATCATTGTTAATTAAAATTGGCTTTGATATACCTTGGGATCCGGGTGGATCCATTACTTGAGCACTATATGCCTAGCTTAATGGCTTTAAAGAAAGCGCTGCCAGGGAGACAACCCGGAAGTTTTAGAGAGTCATTTATTTTTGTTGAGTGCTTTTATAAAGTTTAAAAACAAAAAATAAAGAGGGGAACCCAAAACTTTTTCAAAAAGGAAAGTGAAAGTGAGAGAGACAAGCATTGTTGAAGTGGGGGAGCTCCTTGAACTTTGTTCATGCTCACGGAAACTTTGTGAATCTTGATTACAGAAACTTTTCAACAAAAATAATTATCCCCTTGTACAATTCCATTGTATTATAAAAATAATGTGCCAAGGTTTGCCTTTAGGATGTTTTAGATGCTTGTTGGTTTGTACGGTGCAGGACAGAAACTTTGGCTGTAGTGCGCGATTTTACATTTTTTACTGGAACGTCAAACAGTTCTGAAACTTTTTGCACTGTCTTTCTATACAAATTTTTTATTTTTCCTAATTTTTAGAATTTTGGAGTACCATAGGTATGGTGAATGTTCATATTATTACAGACTGTTCTGTTTTAGACAGATTCTGTTTTTGATGCATAGTTTGCTTGTTTTGATGAAACTATCGATTTATATCAGTGGATTAAGCCATGGAAAAGTTATATTACAGTATATACAATGCAAAAACAAAATATGAATTGGTTTACAACAGTACTTAGAGTAGTGATTTGCTTTATTATACTAACGGATCTTACCGAGCTTTCTTTGAGTTTTGTGTGATTGAAGTTTTCAAGTTTTGGAGAGATCACGATGGATGAAGATTGTTGGGGAACGTAGCATAAATTCAAAATTTTCCTACGTGTCACCAAGATCTATCTATGGAGTCATCTAGCAACGAGGGAGGAGTGGATCTACATACCCTTGTAGATCGCTAAGCGGAAGCGTTCAAGAGAACGGGGTTGATGGAGTCGTACTCGTCGTGATCCAAATCACCGATGACCAAGTGCCGAACGGACGGCACCTCCGCGTTCAACACACGTACAGCCCGGTGACGTCTCCCACCTTGATCCAGCAAGGAGAGAGGGAGAGGTTGAGGAAGACTCCATCCAGCAGCAGCACAACGGCGTGGTGGTGGTGGAGGAGCGTGGCAATCCTGCAGGGCTTCGCCAAGCACCACGGGAGAGGAGAAGGACTTGGGAGAAGGGGAGGGCTGCACCAGAACATTGGTATGGCTGCCCTCCCACCCCCCACATATATATAGGGGCAAGGGAGAGGGGGGAGGCGCAGCCTTGGCCCTTCCTTCCAAGGAAGGGTGCGGTAGGAGGAGTCCCTCCTTCCCCAAGGCACCTCGGAGGTGCCTTCCCCCTTTAGGACTCTTCCTTTCCTTATCCTTTGGCGCATGGGCCTCTTGGGGCTGGTGCCCTTGGCCCATATAGGCCAAGGTGCACACCCTACAGCCCATGTCCCCCCAGAGGGCAGGTGGCCCCACCCGGTGGACCCCCGGGACCCTTCCGGTGGTCCCGGTACAATACCGGTGACCCCGAAACTTGTCCGGTGACCAAAACAGGACTTCCCATATATAAATCTTTACCTCCGGACCATTCCGGAACTCCTCGTGACGTCCGGGATCTCATCCGGGACTCCGAACAACATTCGGTAACCACATACAAACTTCCTTTATAACCCTAGCGTCATCGAACCTTAAGTGTGTAGACCCTACGGGTTCGGGAGACATGCAGACATGACCGAGACGTTCTCCGGTCAATAACCAACAGCGGGATCTGGATACCCATGTTGGCTCCCACATGTTCCACGATGATCTCATCGGATGAACCACGATGTCAAGGACTTAATCAATCCCGTATACAATTCCCTTTGTCTATCGGTACGATACTTGCCCGAGATTCGATCGTCGGTATCCCGATACCTTGTTCAATCTCGTTACCGGCAAGTCTCTTTACTCGTTCCGTAACACATCATCCCGTGATCAACTCCTTGATCACATTGTGCACATTATGATGATGTCCTACCGAGTGGGCCCAGAGATACCTCTCCGTCACACGGAGTGACAAATCCCAGTCTCGATTCGTGCCAACCCAACAGACACTTTCAGAGATACCCGTAGTGCACCTTTATAGTCACCCAGTTACGTTGTGACGTTTGGCACACCCAAAGCACTCCTACGGTATCCGGGAGTTGCACAATCTCATGGTCTAAGGAAATGATACTTGACATTAGAAAAGCTTTAGCATACGAACTACACGATCTTGTGCTATGCTTAGGATTGGGTCTTGTCCATCACATCATTCTCCTAATGATGTGATCCCGTTATCAACGACATCCAATGTCCATGGTCAGGAAACCGTAACCATCTATTGATCAACGAGCTAGTCAACTAGAGGCTTACTAGGGACATGGTGTTGTCTATGTATCCACACATGTATCTGAGTTTCCTATCAATACAATTCTAGCATGGATAATAAACGATTATCATGAACAAGGAAATATAATAATAATCAATTTATTATTGCCTCTAGGGCATATTTCCAACAGTCTCCCACTTGCACTAGAGTCAATAATCTAGTTCACATCGATATGTGATTAACACTCAAGGTCACATCCCCATGTGACTAACACCCAAAGAGTTTACTAGAGTCAATAATCTAGTTCACATTTACCATGTGATTAACACTCGATGAGTTCTGGGTTTGATCATGTTATGCTTGTGAGAGAGGTTATAGTCAACGGGTCTGAACCTTTCAGATCCGTGTGTGCTTTACAAATCTCTATGTCATCTCCTAGATGCAGCTACCACGCTCTATTTGGAGCTATTCCAAATAACTGTTCTACTATACGAATCCAGTTTACTACTCAGAATAATCTGGATTAGTGTCAAAGTTTGCATCGGCGTAACCCTTTACGACGAACTCTTTTACCACCTCCATAATCGAGAAAATTCCTTAGTCCACTAGTTACTAAGGATAACTTTGACCGCTGTCCTGTGATCCATTCTTGGATCACTCTTGTACCCCTTGACTGACTCATGGCAAGGCACACTTCAGGTGCGGTACACAGCATAGCATACTGTAGAGCCTATGTCTTAAGCATAGGGGACGACTTTCGTCCTTTCTCTCTATTCTGCCGTGGTCGAGCTTTAAGTCTTAACTTCATACCTTACAACTCAGGCAAGAACTCCTTCTTTGACTGATCCATCTTGAACACCTTCAAGATCATGTCAAGGTATGTGCTCATTTGAAAGTACCATTAAGCGTTTTGATCTATCCTTATAGATCTTGATGCTCAATGCTCAAGTAGCTTAATCCAGGCTTTCCATTGAAAAACACTTTCCAAATAACCCTATATGCTTTCCAGAAATTCTACGTCATTTCTGATCAACAATATGTCAAACATATATTCATCAGAAATTCTATAGTGCTCCCACTCACTTCTTTGGAAATACAAGTTTCTCATAAACTTTATATAAACCCAAAATCTTTGATCATCTCATCAAAGCATACATTCCAACTCCGAGATGCTTACTCCAGTCCTTAGAAGGATTGCTGGAGCTTTGCATACTTATTAGCATCTTTCAGGATTGACAAAACCTTCCGGTTGTATCACATACAACCTTTCCTCAAGAAAATCGTCGAGGAAACAATGTTTTGACATCCTATCTGCAAGATTTCATAAATAATGCAGTAATCGCTAATATAATTCCAACAGACTCTTAGCATCGCTACGAGTGAGAAAGTCTCATCGTAGTCAACTCCTTGAACTTGTCGGGAAACACCTTAACGACAAGTCGAGCTTTCTCAATGGTGACACTTACCATCATTGTCTGTCTTCCTTTTAAAATCCATCTATATCAACAGCCTTACGACCATCAAGAGTTCTTCCAAAGTCTACACTTTGTTTTCATACATGGATCCTCTCGGATTTTATGGCCTCGAGCCATTTATCGGAATCCGGGCCCACCATCGCTTCTCCATAGCTCGTAGGTTCATTGTTGTCTAGCAACATGACTTCCAAGACAGGATTACGTACCACTCTGAAGTAGTACGCATCCTTGTCATCCCACGAGGTTTGGTAGTGACTTGATCTGAAGTTTCATGATCACTATCATAAGCTTCCACTTCAATTGGTGTAGGTGCCACAGGAACAACTCCCTGTGCCCTGTCACACACTAGTTGAAGAGACGGTTCAATAACCTCATCAAGTCTCCACCATCCTCCCACTCAATTCTTTCGAGAGAAACTTTTCCTCGAGAAAGGACCCGATTCTAGAAACAATCCCTTATTGCTTTCGGATCTGAGACAGGAGGTATACCCAACTGTTTTGGGTGTCCTATGAAGATGCATATTTTCACATAAGCGTCGCAGCCCCAAACTTTTAAGAAATGACAGCTTAGGTTTCTCTAAACCATAGTTCATACGGTGTCATCTCATCGGAATTACGTGGTGCCCTATTTAAAGTGAATGTGGTTGTCTCTAATGCCTAACCCATAAACTATCGTGGTAATTCGATAAGAGACATCATGGTATGCATCATATCCAATAGGGTGCAGTTATGATGTTCGGACACACCATCACACTATGGTGTTCTAGGCTGTATTAGTTGTGAAACAATTTCCACAATGTCTTAATTCTGTGCCAAACTCGTAATTCAGATATTCATCTCTATGATCATATCATAGATATTTTATCCTCTTGTCACGACGATCTTTCAACTTCACCCTGAAATTACTTGAACCTTTCAATAATTCAGACTCATGATTCATCAAGTAAATATACTCAACATCTACTCAAATCATCTGTGAAGTAAGAACATAACGATATCCACTACACGCCTCAGCACTCATTGGACTGCACACATCAAAATGTATTACTTCCAAGCAAGTTGCTTTCTGGTTCCATTTTACTGAAACCGAGGCTTTCAGTCATCTTGCCCATGTGGTATGATTTGCATGTCTCAAGTGATTCAAAATCAAGTGAGTCCAAACGGTCCATTTGCATGGAGTTTCTTCATGCATATATACCAATAGGCATGGTTCGCATGTCTCAATGATTTCAAAATCAAGTGAGTCCAAAGATCCATCAACATGGAGCTTCTTCATGCGTTTTATACCGATATGACTTAAGTGGCAGTGCCACAAGTAGGTGGTACTATCATTACTATCTTATATCTTTTGGCATGAACATGTGTATCACTACGATCGAGATTCAATAAACCATTCATTTTAGGGTAAGACCATTGAAGGTATTATTCAAATAAACAGAGTAACCATTATTCTCCTTAAATGAATAACCGTATTGCGATAGACATAATCCAATCATGTCTATGCTCAACGCAAACACCAAATAACAATTATTTAGGTTTTAATACCAATCTCGATGGTAGAGGGAGCGTACGATATTTGATCAACCTTGGAAATACTTCCAACACATATCGTCATCTCACCTTTAGCTAGTCTCCGTTTATTCCGTAGCTTTTATTTCGAGTTACTAACACTTAGCAACCGAACCGGTATCTAATACCCTGGTGCTACTAGGAGTACTAGTAAAGTACACATTAACACAATGTATATCCAATATACTTCTATCGACCTTGCCAGCCTTCTCATCTACCAAGTATCTAGGGTAATTCTGCTCCAGTGGCTGTTCCCCTTATTACAGAAGCACTTAGTCTCGGGTTTGGGTTCAACCTTGGGTTTCTTCACTAGAGCAGCAGCTGAATTGCCGTTTCATGAAGTATCCCTTTGTTCCCTTGCCCTTCTTGAAACTAGTGGTTTCACCAACCATCAACAATTGATGCTCCTTCTTGATTTCTACTTTCGCGGTGTCAAACATCGCGAATATCTCAAGGATCATCATATATGTCCCTGATATATCATAGTTCATCACGAAGCTCTAGCAGCTTGGTGGTAATGACTTCGGAGAAAACCATCACTATTTCATCTGGAAGATCAACTCCCACTCGATTCAAGCGATTGTTGTACTCAGACAATCTGAGCACAAGCTCAACAATTGAGCTTTTCTCCTTAGTTTGCAGGCTAAGAAAATCGTCGGAGGTCTTATACCTCTTGACGTGGGCACGAGCCTGAAATCCCAATTTCAGCCCTCGAAACATCTCATATGTTTCGCGATGTTTCAAAACGTCTTCGGTGCCTCAACTCTAAACCGTTTAACTGAACTATCATGTAGTTATCAAAATGTGTATGTCAGATGTTCGCAACATCCACAGACAACGTTCGAGGTTCAGCACACTGAGCGGTGCATTAAGGACATAAGCCTTCTATGAAGCAATGAGGACAATCCTCAGTTTACGGACCTAGTCCGCATAATTGCTACTATCAACTTTCAACTAAATTTTTCTCTAGGAACATATCTAAACAGTAGAACTAAAGCGCGAGCTACGACATAATTTGCAAAATCCTTTTGACTATGTTCAGGATAATTAAGTTCATCTTATGAACTCCCACTCAGATAGACATCCCTCTAGTCATCTAAGTGATTACATGATCCGAGTCAACTAGGCCGTGTCCGATCATCACGTGAGACGGACTAGTCAACGTCGGTGAACATCTTCATGTTGATCGTATCTTCTATACGACTCATGCTCGACCTTTCGGTCTTCTGTGTTCCGAGGCCATGTCTGTACATGCTAGGCTCGTCAAGTCAACCTAAGTGTTTGCATGTGTAAATCTGTCTTACACCCGTTGTATGTGAACGTTGAATCAAACACCCGATCATCACGTGGTGCTTTGAAACAACGAACTGTCGCAACGGTGCACAGTTAGGGGGAACACTTTCTTGAAATTTTAATGAGGGATCATCTTATTTACTACCGTCGTTCTAAGCAAACAAGATGCATAAACATGATAAACATCACATGCAATCAAATAGTGACATGATATGGCCATCATATCACTTTGCTCCTTTGATCTCCATCTTCGGGGCTCCATGATCATCATCGTCACCGGCATGACACCATGATCTCCATCATCATGATCTCCATCATCGTGTCTTCATGAAGTTGTCTCGTCATCTATTACTTCTACTACTACAGCTAACGGTTAGCAATAAAGTAAAGTAATTACATGACGTTTATGTTGACACGCAGGTCATAAATAAATTAAGACAACTCCTATGGCTCCTGCCGGTTGTCATACTCATCGACATGCAAGTCGTGATTCCTATTACAAGAACATGATCATCTCATACATCACATATATCATTCATCACATCCTTTGGCCATATCACATCACATAGCATACCCTGCAAAAACAAGTTAGACGTCCTCTAATTGTTGTTTGCATGTTTTACGTGGCTGCTATGGGTTTCTAGCAAGAACGTTTCTTACCTACGCAAAACCACAACGTGATATGCCAATTCTATTTACCCTTCTAAGGACCCTTTTCATCGAATCCGATCCGACTAAAGTGGGAGAGACAGACACCCGCCAGCCACCTTATGCAACTAGTGCATGTTGTCGGTGGAACCAGTCTCACGTAAGCGTACGTGTAAGGTTGGTCCGGGCCGCTTCATCCCACAATGCCGCCGAATCAAGATAAGACTAGTAACGGCAAGTATTGAACAAAATCAACGCCCACAACTACTTTGTGTTCTACTCGTGCATAGAATCTACGCAATAAACCTAGCTCTGATGCCACTGTTGGGGAACGTAGCATAAATTCAAAATTTTCCTACGTGTCACCAAGATCTATCTATGGAGAGACTAGCAACGAGGGAAGGAGAGTGCATCTACATACCCTTGTAGATCGCTAAGCGGAAGCGTTCAAGTGAACGGGGTTGATGGAGTCGTACTCGTCGTGATTCAAATCACCGATGATCCTAGCGCCGAACGGACGACACCTCCGCGTTCAACACACGTACGGAACGGAGACGTCTCCCACGCCTTGATCCAGCAAGGAGAGAGGGAGAGGTTGAGGAAGACTCCATCCAGCAGCAGCACAACGGCGTGGTGGTGGTGGAGGAGCGTGGCAATCCTGCAGGGCTTCGCCAAGCACCACGGGAGAGGAGAAGGACTTGGGAGAAGGGGAGGGCTGCACCAGAACATTGGTATGGCTGCCCTCCCACCCTCCACATATATATAGGGGCAAGGGAGAGGGGGGAGGCGCAGCCTTGGCCCTTCCTCCAAGGAAGGGTGCGGCTAGGAGGAGTCCCTCCTCCCCAAGGCACCTCGGAGGTGCTTCCCCCTTTAGGACTCTTCCTTTCCTATTCCTTGGCGCATGGGCCTCTTGGGGCTGGTGCCCTTGGCCCATATAGGCCAAGGCGCACACCCCTACAGCCCATGTGGCCCCCCGGGGCAGGTGGCCCCACCCGGTGGGACCCCCGGGACCCTTCCGGTGGTCCCGGTACAATACCGGTGACCCCGAAACTTGTCCGGTGACCAAAACAGGACTTCCCATATATAAATCTTTACCTCCGGACCATTCTGGAACTCCTCGTGACGTCCGGGATCTCATCTGGGACTCCGAAAAACATTCGGTAACCACATACAAACTTCCTTTATAACCCTAGCGTCATCGAACCTTAAGTGTGTAGACCCTACGGGTTCGGGAACCATGCAGACATGACCGAGACGTTCTCCGGTCAATAACCAACAGCGGGATCTGGATACCCATGTTGGCTCCCACATGCTCCACGATGAACTCATCGGATGAACCACGATGTCAAGGACTTAATCAATCCCGTATACAATTCCCTTTGTCCATCGGTACGATACTTGCCCGAGATTCGATCGTCGGTATCCCGATACCTTGTTCAATCTCGTTACCGGCAAGTCTCTTTACTCGTTCCGTAACACATCATCCCGTGATCAACTCCTTGATCACATTGTGCACATTATGATGATGTCCTACCGAGTGGGACCAGAGATACCTCTCCGTCACACGGAGTGACAAATCCCAGTCTCGATTCGTGCCAACTCAACAGACACTTTCAGAGATACCCGTAGTGCACCTTTATAGTCACCCAGTTACGTTGTGACGTTTGGCACACCCAAAGCACTCCTACGGTATCCGGGAGTTGCACAATCTCATGGTCTAAGGAAATGATACTTGACATTAGAAAAGCTTTAGCATACGAACTACACAATCTAGTGCTATGCTTAGGATTGGGTCTTGTCCATCACATCATTCTCCTAATTATGTGATCCCGTTATCAACGACATCCAATGTCCATGGTCAGGAAACCGTAACCATCTATTGATCAACGAGCTAGTCAACTAGAGGCTTACTAGGGACATGGTGTTGTTATGTATCCACACATGTATCTGAGTTTCCTATCAATACAATTCTAGCATGGATAATAAACGATTATCATGAACAAGGAAATATAATAATAACTAATTTATTATTGCTCTAGGGAGATCACGATGGATGAAGGAATAAGGAGTGGCAAGAGCCTAAGATTGGGGATGCCCGAGGCACCCCAAGTAAATATTCAAGAACTCCAAGCAACCAAGCTTGGGGATGCCCCGGAAGACATCCCCTCTTTCTTCTAACGATCATCGGTAATTTTACTTGGAGCTATATTTTTATTCATCACATGATATGCGCAAATCTTGGAGCATCTTTTGCATTTAGTTTTCACTTTTCTTTTATGCACCATGCTGGTATGAGATAGTCCTTGTTGATTTATAGAATGCTCATGTGCTTCACTTATATCATTTGAAGTTTGGATTGCCTGTTTCTCTTCACATAGAAAACCACCATTTGTAGAATGCTCTTTTGCTTCACTTATATTTGTTAGAGCATGGGCATACTTTTGTAGAAAGAATTAAACTCTCTTGCTTCACTTATATCTATTTAGAGAGATGACAGGAATTGGTCATTCACATGGTTAGTCATAAAATCCTACATAAAACTTGTAGATCACTGAATATGATATGTTTGATTCCTTGCAATAGTTTTGCGATATAAAGATGGTGATATTAGAGTCATGCTAGTGGGTAGTTGTGGATTGTAGAAATACTTGTGTTGAAGTTTGTGATTCCCGTAGCATGCACGTATGGTGAACCGTTATGTGATGAAGTCGGAGCATGATTTATTTATTGATTGTCTTCCTTATGAGTGGCGGTCGGGGACGAGCGATGGTCTTTTCCTACCAATCTACCCCCTAGGAGCATGCGCGTAGTACTTTGTTTCGATGACTAATAGATTTTTGCAATAAGTATGTGAGTTCTTTATGACTAATGTTGAGTCCATGGATTATACGCACTCTCACCCTTCCATCATTGCTAGCCTCTTCGGTACCGTGCATTGCCCTTTCTCACCTCGAGAGTTGGTGCAAACTTCGCCGGTGCATCCAAACCCCGTGATACGATACGCTCTATCACACATAAGCCTCCTTATATCTTCCTCAAAACAGCCACCATACCTACCTATCATGGCATTTCCATAGCCATTCCGAGATATATTGCCATGCAACTTCCATCATCATCATATACATGACTTGAGCATTCATTGTCATATTGCTTTGCATGATCGTAAGATAGCTAGCATGATGTTTTCATGGCTTGTCCATTTTTTGAATGTCATTGCTACGCTAGATGTAAGTGCATCTAGTGCCACCCCTAGTTGGTTTTGGAGTATTGAACGACAAACCTAGTTTGAGGGACTAATGTGTTTGTGAGAATTGCAGGATAACACAGGTAGTAGTCCCTCATTGATTCGGTTTTCCTACCGGAGATGACCCCTAAAAATGTATGAAGACATTGAAGTCAAAGGTGGTATGTGAAGACATTCACATTGAAGACTATGACAAGAGAAGACATCGCGTGAAGACTATGGAGCGCGAAGACTTAGTTGTTTCGTCGTTCTTTTTCTTCTTTGTTGAGTCATAGGAACCACCGTACTGTTAAGTGGGGTCCAAGTGAACCAGTCAGAATGACTGAAGTGATGCTTAACCAAAATCCTATGTCTTCGAGCGAAGACAATGAGAGCAAATCTTATCCAGAGCTGGATAAGTCAGCTTTGCTTGTAGCTCAAGTAAAGTTGTCGTGTGTGTTTGAAATCTGACTGTTGGAACACGTGTCAGTTCCTTAGTGACCCAGGGTCATTTCGGACAAATCAGGTCGGGTTGCCTAGTGGCTATAAATAGCCCACCCCTACACCATAAATTGGTTGGCTGCTCAGAGTTAGTGCACGGCTTTTGTCGTTTGAGAGCAACCCACCTCGAAGCCTTTGAGAGAGAAATCCTTGCGAGGACAAAGCCCTAAACACCCAGAGCCAAAGAGTGTTAGGCATCACTGAAGTCTTCCTGTCTGTGTGATTTGAAGACTTATTACACTTGAGGACTTGAATTGTAACATCCCAAATTTTCAATTTGGAATGTTATACATTAGGTCATCATGCATATCATATTTTATTTTGCTTTTGGTTTTGATCCTAGAAAATCCTAAGCAACTCAAGGACCCACGGAGAGAGTTGGGGATTTCGTTATTTACATATTTGAGTTTTCTCAAATTTTGTAAACAGGATCATTTGATTTTATTTATTTTATCATCAATTATTTCTATTACAAAAATATGAGAGAGGGAATAAAATGACTTTCCCAAAATATAGAAATATTGAGGATTTAATAAAAAATCAAATAAGATTTATTTCGGAGTTTTTGGTATTTTTAATTTGAATTAGGAAAAATACGCGTTTTTCAAGTTGTATTTTGGGCCCAAATTAAATGTTTCACTTTATCGGGCTGATTTTAGAACCCGGAAAAAATTTATTTCATGATTTTGGAGTCCGTTTAGTATTTCTTTTTATTTTTCTTCCGAGCGTAATTATTTAAAAAAAACGAAACCGACTATGGGCCGTACCCGAGCGGGACTCCGCCCGGGGGCGCCTTTAAATAGCGAGGCACCCGGCGCCCCAGCCCATAACCAGCCCACACCAGCCCCGCGCCCGATCCGCCGGACCCGCCGCCGACTCGCCGGAGTTGCACGCCGCCCGAGGTCGCCGCCGCCTCGACTTCCGTGCATTTTTTTTTAAAAATATTTATTTTCTTTTTTCGTCGTTTTATTTTCGAATTATTTTTTTATGAATTTTTATTATTTTAATTATTTTCGATTAGGTTAATTAACGATTTTAATCTGTTTCGTCGTTTTTCTTTTTCGTCGATTTTCCGCGGTTTATTTTCTGATCGCGATTTCTGAATCCGATTTTCGTTTTAGTAATAACTTTTCGCTCGTTTATCGAATCAGGCGATTCAAGCGCCTGGAGTTTCTTCTCGAAAACCCTCTTTCCGAATAATCAACTAAAACAAGTTTTTGCTACTGTAAATTTGACTTAGATCCAGATTACTAGAACGAAGTTGATTTCTTTCGCCGTTTGATTTCTTTTGCTACGTTCGATTTGATTCTTTTTGCAAACCAGGGTTGTTAAGTTGAACTTTCTGGTTAGATCTTCTATTTGAGTTTTACCTGTGCATTAGATGAGTACTTATTGTATGCTTGTTTGTTTGTCTGCGATAGAATACCCGGAGTGCGCCGCCTGTTACTTTGAATCTCTAGGTTTCGCGGATCATCAGCAAGGCAAGTAACACTTTGATCATACTTTTTCTACAACCCAGTTTTATTGCATTAGATCAATCCTCACACATTGCATGATTAGGATCTAATTAAATTGTGGGATGGGAAGTAGATGAGGTAGTACCTATTACCTGTTTATTATCAAACCTTTGGGAGTTACTTCTACGTTCAAGTTCAAGTTCCAGGAAGGACGTTCATGCCAGTCATTGAGCCCATAGAGTTTTCTTTTGATGCACCAACTTGGAGTCTAGGAAAGAGTATGGCAGCTCACATCGCCATGGGACGCATTGGAGAAGTCTACCGCAAGGATCTCAAGGATACTATCTACCAGATTTGTGGGCGCCGAGATGAACACTGGGAGATGATCAGCACCAGGAAAGATAGATCAATTGCAGCTTTTATCCAGGAGTTAAACCATCACATTCGACGACAGG
>NC_053022.1:9973014-9991141 GCF_003073215.2 Triticum urartu | reverse complement strand
TTTTCCAGTCGACACTGTCACATGGGACCAGTTTCAGCAGGCTTTTCGTACTGCCCATGTTTCAGCAGGAGCTATGGCCATGAAGAAGCGTGAGTTTCGCAACTTGTGCCAAGGAGGACGGACAGTTGGCCACTATGTGGAGGACTTTAGTAAGTTAGGACGTTATGCACCAGATGACGTCGCTACGGATGCAGCTAAGCAGGAGAAGTTTCTGGAAGGACTGAATGATGAGTTGAGCATGCAGTTGATGGTAGCAACCTTCAACAACTACCAGGAGTTGGTAGACCGTGCTCTTATGATTGAAGGCAAGCAGCAGCAAATTGAGAATCGCAAGAGGAAGTATGGACAAGGAAAGTACAATCCAGGAGCTTAGCAGAAGCCACGTTTTACCCCTAGACCGGGAGGACATTTTCAGCATACCCATGGAGGAGGTAGCTCGCACAATCACAAAGGCACCAAGAATGGAAATGGCAATGGAGGAAGCAATGGCTAGAATCGCACCAACCCATCAACCCCAGCCAAGAAGGATCTGAGCCAAGTCACTTGCTTTAAGTGTCAGAAGACCGGACATTATGCCAATGAATGTCCTGAAGGCCAAAATGGCAATCGAAGTTCTAGGAAGAAGCCGAACCCTTTCAACAGGGGACAGGTGAACCACGTTAGCGTGGAGGAGGTTGAAGCTCAGCCCGAGGCAGTAATAGGTAAGTTTCTGGTTAAGTCATTTACTGCACTCGTTCTTTTTGATACTAGTGCATCGCATTCATACATCTCAAGGGGATTTGTGGATAAGTATAAACTATCAACCCAAGCCCTTAGGTCACCCATGTTAGTAACCTCGCCTGGAGCAGAGTATGTGGCTAGTCTATGGTGTGATCGGTTACCATTAAGGATTGGTAACTATGTTTTTCCCTCAGACCTAATAGTATTGGAATCCCAAGGATTGGATGTGATATTAGGCATGGATTGGTTATCAAAGTATGAAGGGAATATTGAATGTGCTAGTAAGTCAATTTTGCTTACCACCCCAGAAGGGAGAAGGATCAAGTATGTATCCCGACATGTGCCAAAGAGGACTCAAGTAAATTGCCTAACAGGAGTTGTGCAGGAGGAAGTACCAGTGGTAAGGGATTTTCTTGAAGTATTTCTAGAGGAGTTGCCAGGCATGCCACCGGATAGAGATATTGATTTTTGATTGAGCTATTGCCAAACACAGGCCCAATATCAAAGAGACCATATAGGATGCCAGCAAAGGATTTGGTGGAAATTAAGAAGCAGATTAAGGAGTTACTGGATAAGGGATATATTCGCCCAAGTTCTTCGCCTTGGGGATCGCCCGTACTACTAGTGGAGAAGAAAGATGGATCGTTAAGGATGGTTGTTGATTATCGAGGATCGAATGAAGTAACGATCAAGAACAAGTACCCACTACCAATGATTAATGATCTGTTTGATCGATTGCAAGGAGCTAAGGTATTTTCCAAGATCGATCTGTGATCTGGATACCACCAGTTGAAGATTCGAGAACAGGATATTCCGAAGACAGCTTTGACTACCAGGTATGGGCTGTACGAGTATACTGTTATGTCATTTGGTCTGACTAACGCACCTTCCTATTTTATGAACATGATGAACAAAGTGTTTATGGAGTTTTTGGATAAGTTCCTCGTAGTGTTCATTGATGATATCCTGGTTTATTCGAAGAATGAAGAGGAACATAAGGAGCATTTGTGTTTGGTACTTGGAAAGCTCAGAGAACATCAATTATATGCCAATTTCAGCAAATGTGAGTTTTGGTTGAATGAAGTAGGATTCCTCGGACATGTTATATCTGGAGAAGGTATAGCAGTAGATCCCACTAAAGTTGATACCATGACCAAGTGGGAAGCCCCAACAACAGTTGGAGAGATCCGGAGTTTTCTTGGACTCGCAGGATACTACCGGAGATTTATTGAGAATTTCTCAAAGATTGCGAAGCCTATGACTGAGTTGTTGAAGAAGGATACTAAGTTCAAATGGACTGAGGAGTGTGAGGCTAGTTTCCAGGAGTTGAAGAAACGCTTGGTTACCTCATCAGTGTTGATTTTGCCAGATCAAACCAAGGATTTTGAGGTGTATTGCGACGCTTCACGTCGAGGACTTGGAGCAGTGCTTATGCAGGAAGGGAGAGTTGGTTCGTATGCCTCAAGACAACTGAAGCCCCATGTGTTGAATTATGCCACGCATGATTTGGAGTTAGTAGCCGTAGTGCATGCATTGAAGACATGGAGACATTTCCTCATTGGAAATCATTGTGAGGTGTACATGGATCATAAGAGTTTGAAGTACATTTACACACAGAAGGAGTTGAATCTCAGAAAAAGGAGATGGTTGGAGCTTATCAAGGATTATGATATGAAATTGCATTATCATCCCGGGAAGGCTAATGTAGTAGCTGATGCGTTAAGCCGCAAGAGCCACGTCAATACATTAATGACGGGAGAAATACCCAAGGAGTTAGCAGAAAATCTTCATGAACTATGTGTGGAAATAGTTCCGAGAGGCTATGTAGCAGCGTTGGAAATTCAGTCAACTTTGATGGACAGAATCAGGGAAGCTCAGAAAACTGACAAAGAGATTACCGCTATAAAGGAGAAACTGAGCAAAGGAAAAGCTAAAGGATTTCGTGAGGATGAGCACGACACCCTATGGTTTGAAGACCGCGTTTACGTGCCCAATGACCCGGAGATCAGGAAGTTGATTTTGCAAGAGGCACACGATTCACCATATTCAATTCACCCAGGAAATACCAAGATGTATTTGGATTTGAAGGATATTTTCTGGTGGATCGGAATGAAGAAGGATATTGCGGAGTATGTAGCAGTTTGTGATGTATGTCAGAGAGTAAAGGGAGAGCATCAGAAGCCAGCAGGATTGTTACAACCATTGCCGATACCCGAATGGAAGTGGGATAAGCTAGGCATGCATTTTATCATGGGATTGCCCAGGACTCATTCAGTCTATGACTCGATTTGGGTTGTAGTTGATTGATTGATGAAAGTAGCTCATTTCATCCCAGTAAAGACCACTTATACCAGTGCTAAGTTGGCAAAGATATACATGACCAGGATCGTATGTCTGCATGGAGTTCCAAGGAGTATTGTATCAGATAGAGGAACCCAGTTTACTCAAAGTTCTGGAAGCAGTTGCACGAAACTTTGGGTACCAGGCTAGAGTTCGGTACAACTTTTCATCCACAGACAGATGGACAGACCGAGAGAGTAAATCAGATTTTGGATGATATGCTGAGAGCTTGTGCGCTAGATTATGGATCTAGTTGGGACGATAATTTTCCATATGCAGAGTTCTCTTACAACAACAGTTACCAAACCAGTTTAAAGATGGCCCCTTTCGAAGCTTTGTATGGAAGGAGGTGCAGGACACCGTTATCGTGGGACGAAGTTGGAGACTGCCAGTTGTTTGGACCTGACTTGATTAAAGAGTCTGAACAGAAGGTGAAGTTGATTCGCGATAGGCTCAAGATAGCCCAGTCCAGGCAGAAAAGTTATGCAGATTCTAAACACAAGGAGGCAGTTTACGAAGTCGGAGATAGAGCTTATCTTCAAGTATCTCCACTTCGGGGAACAAAGCGTTTTGGAGTTAAAGGGAAGTTAGCGCCACGATTTGTAGGACCATATCGAGTTTTGGAGAGTATGGGGAAGTGGCCTACAAGTTGGAATTGCCCAAAGGATTGTCAGGAGTTCATGACGTGTTCCACGTTTCTCAGTTAAAGAAATGTCACGCGGAGATGGCTGACATACCTTTGAGAGACACGGTGCCATTGGAAACTATTCAGTTGGATAACGATTTGACGTACGAGGAGAAACCAATTAAGATTCTTGAGTTTGCCAGCCGAGTTACTCGCACCAAGGTTATCAAGTTTTGTAAAGTTCAGTGGAGCCACCACACGGAGGATGAAGCCACCTGGGAACGAGAGGAAGAATTGTGCAAGACCACCCTCACCTATTTTCTAGCCAACCCGAATCTCGAGGGCGAGATTCATCTTAAGGGGGGTAGGTTTGTAACATCCCAAATTTCAATTTGGAATGTTATACACTAGATCATCATTGCATATCATATTTTATTGCATTTTGGTTGATCCTAGAAATTCTACGCAACTCAAGGACCCTCGGAGAGAGTTGGGGATTTCGTTATTTTCATATTTGAGTTTTCTCAAATTTTGAAAATAGGATCATTTGATTTTATTTATTTTATCTTCAATTATTTCTATTACAAATATGAGAGAGGGAATAAAATGACTTTCCCAAAATAAAGAAATATTGAGGATTTAATAAAAAATCAAATAAGATTTTATTTTGGATTTATTTGCTATTTTATTTGAATTTAGGAAAAATGCGCTTTTTCAAAATTGCATTTAGGCCCCAAATAAATGTTCATCCTGTGCGGCTTGATTTTAGAAGCCGGGGAAAATTTATTTCGGGATTTTTGGAGTCCGTTTAGTATTCCTTTTGTTTTTTTCTGAGCGTAATTATTTAAAAAAAATCGAACCGACCTTGGGCCGTAACCGGCCAGGACTCCGGTCGGGCCTTTATAAGCGCCCGAGGCCCCCGGCCGAAGCCCAGCCGCGCCCCCGCCCAAACCCTAACCCTAGCCGGCCCCGCCGCGCCGCCGCCGCCGGACCGCCGCCGTCGTTCGCCGGAGTTGGCGGAGGTAGGTTTTTTTTTGCCTCCGGTTTTTTTTTTGCCGACTACGGTTTTGTTCGTTTTTTTAGTTTCGGTTTTTTTAAATAGATCGGTTTTTCTGATTTATTTAATTAGCGAGCGTTCGTTCGTTCATTTGTTTAACGAACGTTCGTCGTTTTTCTTTTTCTCGGATTAAATCCTGATTTTTCTGATCGCGATTTCTGATCCGATTTTTGTTTTAGTCTAACTTTTCGCTCGTTTATCGGAATCAGGCGATTCAAGCGCCTGGAGTTTCGTCTCGAAACCCTCTTTCCGTTTAACCAACTCAAACAAGTTTTTGCCATTGAATTGCCTAGATCCAGAATAGTAAACGAAGCCTGTTTTTTTGCCGTTTGTCTTTCGTTGCTTCGTTCGTTTTGATTCTTTTTGCCAACCGGAGTTCTTAAGTTGAACTTTCTGGTTATCTCTTATTTGAGTTTTACCTGTGCATTAGTTGAGTACTTATTGTATGCTTGTTTGTTTGCGATAGAGTACGGAGTGCGCCGCTTGCTACTTCGAATCGCTAGGTTTCCCGGATCATCAGCAAGGCAAGTAACACTTTGATCAGTTTTTCCTCTACCCAGTTTTATTGCATTAGATCAATCCTCACACATTGCATGATTAGGATCTAATTAAATTGTGGGTTGGGAAGTAGTTGAGGTAGTACCTATTACCTATTATTATCAAACCTTTGGGAGTTACTTCTATGTTTGCTTATTATGCCATGCTATGCTAGTAGACGTGGATTGGGTGAGTGTATCCATGACAGATGTGAGATGTTAATTAATGGTTTACTTAAGGTGGCTTAATACACATCTGGGTGGATTGAGGCACCTGGGTATTCCAGCGATTGCCTGTTTTTCTTTTGGACCGCCACCCAGGCTCAAAGGGATCATGAGATTATTCATACTAGAAACTTCCGTGTGCAGCCACAAGCTATATGGGCTCTAGCATAGTTGACTAAGTCGTGCGACTCTTACAGTGGTAGACTAGCAGATGTAGGGGATGTAGGTTGGTACGGTCTACCCGTTCGTAAGGTGCTAGCGCTTCTGAAAGACTATGTCTCGGTCATCCGTTTCTCAAACACCATGTAGTGCGAGAATCCAACGGAGGAGATCGAGTCTTGTGGGGAAAAGTGCGCAAACCTCTGCAGAGTGTATAAACTAATCATGGTTAGCCGTGTCCCCGGTTATGGACATCTTGAGTATCTAGTACCTGGATTATCATGTGAATCTCATCATGTTACTCTAAATTAATTTTGTTGGGTTTGTTTAATGATGATGTTTAATTGGGATTGAGAATGCTGTCAACCATTCTCAATGTTTAACAACTACCATGATAGTTAAATAAATTTATTCCTTTGCAGTAGGGAAAAATTGGCTTTACGCAAAACTGTAACCATAGAGCTTTCCACCAGCCAAATATGCATATAGTATAGCTTTCATTCCATTACTCTCTATGTGTTACATTGCCAGCATATTCCATGTGCTGACCCGTTTCGGGCTGCAACGTTAATGTTGCAGACTTTTCAGACGACGATTAAGGTTTTAGGTCGTGGTTCTATACTCAGTGATGCCGTTGGAGTTGATGGACTCACTTATCTTCCAAGCCTTCCGCTGTTATCGTTATTAGATGGCCTTAAGCCATATTTATTGTAATAAGTTCTCTTTTGAGACACTCGATGTAATAAGTGTGTGATTGCTACTCTGTTATAAATCCTTCAAGTACTGTGTGGTGTCAGCATTATTGATCCAGGGATGACACCGGAGCACAGAGATTGGACCGTTCGAGGTCTGGTCGCTACAGTGTGTGATTGCTACTCTGTTATAATCCTTCGAAGTACTATGTGTCGCATTACCGATCCAGGGATGACACTTATGCACAGAGATTTTGACCGTTTGAGGTCGGGTCGCTACAAGATGGTATCAGAACACACTGATGTAGGACACGACCACTAAGATGAGCCATAGGTCACTCTTCTCTACTCATTTCTGACTCCTCTCTCATTTCTACTCTTATGATGGCGGACAAAGGAACAAGTTTACGCACATGAAGACACACCTTTTGGATGACACTTGAAGGAAGTCACTAGGTACCTGAACATTGGAATACCAAGCTTCACTGGGACCTACACCGCCACTTTACCAGAAGAGGAGCGTTGGATGATTCGAGTTCAAGTTCCAGGAAGGACATTCACGCCAGTTACTGAGCCCATAGAGTTTTCCTTTGATGCACCAACCTGGAGTCTAGGAAAGAGCATGGCAGCCCACATCGCCATGGGACGCATCGGTGAAGTTTATCCAAGGATCTTAAGGACACCATCTACCAGATATGTGGGAGCCGAGATGAGCAATGGGAGATGATCAGCACCAGGAGGACAGGTCCATTGCAGCCTTCATCCAGGAGTTAAACCAGCACATTCGTCGCCAGGAGAACCAGATGTGCGCAAGCATGATAGATCTGAAGAAGTTGATGACTAGGAACATGGAGCTGAAGAGGAACTCAAGTCTACACGCGACGGATACAAGAGAGGAAATCACCTACTAGTGGAGAAGAATGACGACCTGACAAGGAAGCTAGGAGTATTCATGGGAGACCCTGCGCCAGGAGGAGATGACGACACAAGGACTACATCATCATCGACGACACGACTCCGACCCCAGTGATGATGATTATGAAGACGAAGCTGGAGCAGATATCATGGAGTCTTCTACCGATCAAAATTTCTAGTAGACCACATATTGTTAGTAGTATTTCCCCCATGTATATATTAGTAGTCCGAGCACTGTAATGATAGTTAGATCGATTGTATGTCCTTGCTTGAAATTGTTTTGCAGTGATATGTTTGTGCTTGTCTCATGTGCATATGGGTAGTTCTTCCTCACTAGACCTCATTCTATTCTAATCTCTCCCCTCTAAACCCATCAGATGCCTCCGAGACGTGACCCCAGATTTGCTTTCCCACCGAAGCTCACTCAGTTGATCCAACAGCAGAATAAACTCATGCAGTTGCTAGTCTAGAACCAAAGCAGCAGCAGCAGCAGCAGCAGCAGCAGCAGCAGCAACAACAACAACAACAACAACAACAACAACAACCCACCGCCGCCACCTCCAGTTGACAACTTAGCCCGTTTTTTGAGGTTACAACCGCCGGTGTTTTCCAGTAGCACCGAGCCCATAGTTGCGGATGACTAGCTACGCAGGATTGGAAGGGAGTTAACCACTGCAGGTTGCACAGATGCTGAGAAGGTGCGTTTTGATGCACACCAATTGGATGGACCTACAGCCTCATGGTGGGAGAATTACACGGCCACCTTCCCCATAGCCAATGTTACTTGGGAGTAGTTTCAGCAAGCGTTCCGCACTGCTCATGTCTCAACTGGAGCTATGAGCATGAAGAAGCGTGAGTTTCGCAACTTACGCTAGGGCAACCGTATTGTGGGGCAGTACGTGGATGAGTTTAGCAAGTTAGCTCGTTATGCCCCAGATGATGTGGCCACAGATGCCGCGTGGCAAGAGAAGTTTATGGAAGGGCTGAATGATGAGATGAGTATGCAGTTAATGGTGGCGACCTTTAACAACTACCAGGAGTTGGTAGATAAGGCTCTTATGATTGAAGGAAAGTAGCAGCAAACTGAGAGTTGCAAAAGGAAGTATTGACAAGGGAAATACAATTCAGGAGCTCAGCAAAAGCCTTGTTTCACCCTGAACTCGGGAGCATATACCCATAACCATGGAGGCCATACCCACAATGCTGTCACAGCCCCAGTTCAGCCCTTGCTTGACTTTGCTTGTTCTTCTTGCCATCATGTTTAAATTCCAAAGAAACTTGAAATGGGGATTGCCTAAACCCCTAGCATCAAAGGAATTCACTAGGTTCACCTAAAATATTTTCAGTAAATCCAAATGGCTTTCAAAAATGTTCATCATTTATGGAAAATGCTGCAAACAGCACCAGAGGTGATGCACATTTTTCCATGACATATTTGGGCTCTGAATTAAATCATACCTTATTTGCATTTGGGCATTTAAATTCTATATATTATTCTAAATGTCCAAATATTCATGAACTGAAATGTTTGCTGTTGGAAATAATCCAAACAGTGGCCATAAGAAGTCTCATGATTTCTGAAAATGCTCTGGCATTTTTAATAAAGTCAAAACAAACAGACAGAAAATAGAAAACAGAAATAAAAGAGTGAGAGACTTACTTGGGCACTTAACTGGTGCTCTTGCCCACCTAGCGGCCCATCTGAGCCGGCCGGCCCAACCCACCTCCTCCCCTCTGTCGTCTTCCTCCCCCTCGCCCCGAAGCAGCTCGGTGGCGAGCGCCGACGCCGCCCTGGCCACCTCCTGCTTGCCACCGAGGCACCCCCGACGCGTCTGGAGACGCCCCGCAGTCCCCTCGCTCCTCTCCCTCACTCTCTGCTCTCTCTTTCGCCCTCTAGCCCCTTCCACGAGCGCGGCCGAACGCAGACGTCGCCGCCGATGTGCTCCCCCACGGCCACAGCCATCTCCGAGCCCCTCCGACGCACCCCTGAGCTCCGCCATGACGCCCCGGTCCTCCCCGCCGAGCCACATGACGCCGGACGCCCTGGAGCGCTGTCGTCAACGCCATCTCCGCCCTCTGCACCGACGGTCGTCATCGACCGATTCGTCGTCATCAGGCCATCCCCGATCACGCTGAGATCACTGACGCCCCCGCCGTGAGCTCCTCTACCGAACCACTCTCTCCCCGAAGTGAATCTCTTCCCCTAACTAGCCTAGCCACCAGAGCCGTGAGCTCCTCACCGCCGGCAATGGCGCAGTCGTGGCCATAGTCATTGCAGCTCGCGTACGAGCACACCAATGTGCTTAGAGCCTTCCCAGGAAGTTGTAGAACTCACCAACTCCTCCTATAGATCACCGTAGTGCTGAACCCGTCGATCCCGTAGCTCCGGCCGCCGCTAACCTCAACACCTACGCTGCTTCTGGCAACCCTGCGGCCTCCCGTCCGGTCCATTGGATGCGGACGAGCAAGAGATCCTCCCTGGTGCGCTTAGCGCGCCAAACCACCGCCTGAAGCTCAAATCCGAGCCGCGCCGCCGGCCATGCTCCGGCGAGTGCCGACGTGGCCTCACCATTAGCACTAACCCCGCCAGCTGGACCACCATTAGACGCTGACAGTAGGCCCCGCAGCAGGTCAAAGCCATAGTCAACGTGGGATTAGTTTCTGTCTCACTGATGTGTGGGCCCTAGGCCACTAACTAATCTAGGATTAGCATTAGTTTAACACTAACTCTAGTTATTTAACTAACTACTGACCAGTGGGCCCTACTGGTCAGGTTTGACCTGGAGGCGCCCAGATGACCAGCTGACGTCACAATGACGCAGTGCTGACGCAATAACTCATATTCTGGATTTAAGTTTATTCAGGGAATTCCAGAAAATGCCCAAAACTTCTAAAAATCATAGAAAATTATCTATAACTCCAAATAAGATAAATTATATATGAAAAACGATCGGAAAAATCCAATCTTTCCATATGTACTAATTTCATGCATGTTAGAACACTTTAACCTTGCTGTTTAGGTGAAACAAGTTAATGCACTAATATGACTTCATAAAATGGGTTTGCATTTGAATCTTTGGTTCAAATGGACTCATTTCAATATGTTCTAGCTTGCATTAGCCCAAAACACATTCATATTGCCATGTCATAGCATGCATCATATTGTTGCATATCGTCATGTGTTGATTGTGTTCTTTCTCAGTTGCCGGTGTTTGTCCCCCCTCAGTAGACGTTGATCCAGCGATGAATTCGATGACACCGATGAAGAACTATACTGTCTTCAGAAGTGCCAGGCAAGCAAAACCCCCTTGTTCATTCCGATACAAACCCACTCTCTCGCTCCTGCTCTCTTTTACTGCATTAGGACAACAACGATTCAATTGTTACATGCTGCGGTAGTTGAACCCCTTTCCTTTGCATGACCTGTCATTGCCACAGTAAATAGATGAAACCCACTAGCATGAGTAGGAGTTGTTTGAGTTCTGATGTGCCTACTCATTCATGTTTGCTTGTCATGCCTGCTATTTCTTAGAGTTGTGTCAGGTCTGATTCATCGGGGATGAATTGGAAAGTTGTGAACATGTCCTACTGTGTGTGAGCTAAGTGTGTGAACACGATTTGGTAAAGGTACCGGTGAGAGGCCATGTAGGAGTACATGGTGGGTTGTCTCATTGAAACCATTCTCAGGAACTGACTTCTGTGTTTGTGATCCATGAAACAGCTACTACCACACATTGGGCCCTGAAATATGACCCCGCTCGACTTACTGACCCCTCTCGTCCTCTGTCCAGGAGTTGCAACTAGTTTTTGGTGTTTATAGGATATGTGTTGGCGGCCGTGCGTAGCGCTGACCCTAGGGGTGGGCTATGATGTGGTAGATACACCGTGGCACGGTGTACCGGGCGCCCGTTTGGTAGAAACCCTGCACACATCGTTTGGGGCTGTGAGCGAAACTCCGGCCGGATCTCCTCGCGGATGGAACCCGAATAGGCGATAAACCTGGACTAGAGACTTGTGCGGTTAGTCAGGTCGTGGTCTACACCCACGTCGGCTTTCGCTTGAAGTCTGCCGAGCACATGTCGTGTGCAGACGCTAAGTGGTGGAAACATGTGTGACGAAGTACACCCCTGTAGGGTATAAAACTATTCGAATAGCCATGTCTGCGGTAAAGGACTTCTGGGTGGCCTATAACAGTTCATAGACAAGTGAAAGTGGATACTCTAAAATGCGCAAGATAAGCGTGAGTGCTTTGGATGGCGTTCTCGTAGGGAGACAGGAGCGGATCCATAGTGGTGTATTGATATGGTGAATATGTGGACTCGTGTGCGCCACCTCAAAAGAGTTACTTGCAGTCGTTGTTTAAGATAGCCACCGAGTCAAAGCTGGCTTCCTGCAGTTAAACTCCACCACCCCCTGTTGATACCGATGCATATGTAGCTAGTTCTGATGTAAGTCTTGCTGAGTACTTTTGTACTCACGTTTGCTTAATTTATGTTTTGCAGAGAGACTTCAATCTCGCTAGTAGTTTCGCGTGGACTTCGATGTTTAGCTTGATACCTCAGCTACGATCTTGTGCCCTCGGCAGGATCTGGTAGATAGTCAGGCTTCTCAGCCTTTTTCATTTGTAGATGTATGTACTCAGACATGTTAAGCTTTCGCATGTGCTTTGATTTGTATGCTATGATTGTTGGGTCATGAGACCCATGTTTGTAATATCTCGCTCCTCGGAGCCTAATGAATAAATATTTGAGTCATAGAGTTATGTTGTGATGCCATGTTGTATTTACACATATCGAGCATATTGTGTGTATGATTGAAATGCTTGGTATGTGTGGGATCCGACAATCTAGTTGTTTATCCTTGGCAGCCTCTCTTATGGGGAAATGTAGTCTAGTGCTTCCATGAGCCATAGTAGTCCGCTACAGCCCGGTTCACCAGAGTCCTGCTAGCCCAGCACTACTGCTCAGGACACTTGACTGGCCGGCATGTGTTTCACTTGGTTCCTATGTCTGTCCCCTCGGGGAAATGTCACGCGGTGACATCCGAAGTCCAGTTAGCCCAGTGCTACAGCCCGGATTCACACGCTGCTAACCGACATGCTCGATGTGATTCATGTATGTCTGTCCCCATAGGTTGGTGCCGCTTTGGGTTCACGACTAGCCATGTCGGCCCGGGTTCCCTGTCATATGGATGCTAGTGACACTATCATATACGTGAGCCAAAAGGCGCAAACGGTCCCGGGCCATGGTAAGGTGACACCGTGGGAATACCGTGCGTGAGGCCGCAAAGTGATATTAAGTGTTACCGGCTAGATCGATGTGACTTGGAATCGGGGTCCTGACACGGGCCCAGCCTGCGGACATGTCCCATCGCGCGTGTGGGCTTGCAGGCTGGCCCAGCTGGTTGGCGCCATGTGGCATGCCCACGACAGGCGGCCGGCCGAGAAGCTTAGCTAACACGCCACCTGGTTCCTGTCGTTGCGTTCGAAAATCCAGAAAGATCCGACTAGGCGTATCCGACTCCTGCCAAACGGCTCCCCAGGATTCGGATGAAGCTTCCTTCAGAGCACCCGGGGAAGGAAACTGTTCAGGCTCCTCGACTCCTCAGCCGCAGCACCTCGCCAGCTTCGGGGACTACTATCGGAGTAATGGGCCACGGGTAGCGTAACATGAGCCCCAGAACCTTTCAAGACATCGGGGCCGGTTGTGCCCCTCAAGACGTCAAGATAGAGCTCTGCCTTCTGGCGGCCGGCTGGCCGAGCGGCTGACTCCCGGAAGGCGGCCATGCTCAGGAAGGCGGCTCCAAGGCCGGCCGACTCCTAGCAGACGGCCTCCAGAGAGGCCGACTCCTAGCAGTCGGCCCATGGCGCCCTCAAAGTTTGCGCCCCTCGTTGAGAAGACAAGACAGGGTGTGGCCACAGTGTAGCCCATTCCCCCGTATCCAGGGCCGGGCATGGCCACAGTGCTCCGTACAGGCGGAGATCTCCGCCTGGCGCGGCACTGTTGACACTCCGCCCCTGACATCATTCCTTACAGGTGAAGCCCAGTTCCCATGACCACTTGTCGGTACGGCTCGAAGACGATGGGCCCTGCCGATCAGCGAGAGCCCGGAAGACGGCGGGTTCCTCACCAGTCGGAACCAAGGGAGGCCGGCTCCTAGCAGTCGGCATGTTCCTTCCTCGGGGCTCCATGCACCATTAACCAGATAAGACACGGGGTGGCTACAGTGATCTCCCACCAGGCGGCGGGACTGTAGCCACGCTCCCCTGACCAAGCAAGCGTTCTGGGAACGGGGGTCCCAAGACTTGCCTGCCTGCGGCCCGCGGTGTGACTGAGCCAGCAGGCTGTACGGCCCATCTTCACCAGCAAAGCATCCAAGACCCTCGCGAGGGTCCAAGCCTCATGAGGCAGATAATGCAAGGCCTCCTCTGGAGTAGCCTAGCCAGGCAGGCTCGCGAGGAGCGGAGATATCAAGGCGGGGCAAAACTCACGAGACCCTCGTGATGTGAGCCATGACACACGACACCAGGCGGGCGCCAGCGCGTGCAGCGTCCTTATTTCCTCTTTGGTGCAAAGGAGGCCGGCGCAGGCGAAGAGTGCCGAGGCATCAGGCAAAGGTTGCTATATTGGTGCAACGAGACCAAGACCAGGAGGACGGCAAGATGGAGGTCATCGTGGAGCCCAAGACAGCATCACCGCCAGAGTCTTTTGCTGGCGAAGACCACTTTTGTCAGGATAGATTTTACTAGATGTCCCCCTTCAAATTGGCCCGCCATTGTTGGCTCCCTTCCTGTTCGACATTTGGGAAGAGGACCAGGGCCAATATAAATAGGACTAGCCAACACCTTAGTAAGGGACGGATCATTCAGACCATCCTCACACACACAAGCTCACCGAGCTCCAGAACACCTCAACCTCAGGAGGCTGTTCTTCCCTTGTACTGTTCATCATCAGCCCTAGAGGCAATCCACCACCACCACACTGGAGTTGGGTATTCGCCACAACAGTGGCCCGAACTAGTATAAACTCCGTGTCTTTATGTGTTGCGAGTTCGTCAAGTTCCTCCGCGATATCTTAGCGACCTAGGGCATATATTGGTAGGAAGGAAAGACTACTACGTGCGCACCCCAGTGTTCGAACCTTAAGGATTTGCCGGAACCCCACATCCGACATTTGGCACGCCAGGTAGGGGTGCGCCGGGGCTTCTCTCCACCAACCAGTGCCCCGTACCACCGCACTACGCTCCCATGGAAGGTGCCTCGCCACCAACCTCTGCGGCCAACACCAGCAGCAAGGAGTCTGGGTACCGTGCCCTGGCCCCCGCTCTACGGCGAGTGTAGTGGCCGGCCAAGTTCAGGCCGGAGATGCCGCCGTGTTATGACAGCGCGGCAGACCCGGCGCCGTTCATGCTGGCGTACGAGGAGGCCGTCCTCGAGGCCGGAGGCGACGACAAGATCATGGCCAACTAGTTTCCGATGGCCCTCACCGGTGAGCCGCGCGCCTCGCTGCTCAACCTCCCGGGATCCACGGTGGCATCCTGGGGGGAACTCCGCAACCTCTTCACCGCGCGCTACGCGATGTCGGTGCACCACGCAGTCGTGGCACTGCTAGGTGGCTCCCAAGCACCGCCTTCAGATCGCCACGTCAAACCTTTCTTCCGTCAGATTGGGGCAGCCTTCAAGCGCCCAGGGGCTCCGTCGGGTTGGGCTGCGCCGGAGGCCGACCTCACCTTCGGCTCGGAAGACCACCCCGGCTCCACCGCCGGCTCCATGATGCTCCCGATGCTCTGCACGCCCACCATCTGCAACGTGGCCGTCACCAAGACCCTCATCGACGGCGGCGCCGACCTCAACTTGCTCTCGGTAGAAGCCTTCAGCCTTCTTCATGTGCCGCTCGAACGACTCGGCCTCAACAAGCCCTTCACAGGAGTGGGTGGTGGAGCGGCCCACTCTCTGGGGCAGATCCGCCTCCTCGTCACCTTTGGAACGCAAGACAACTATCGCACCGAGCTAGTGGACTTTGACATCGCCTGCATCGGTCTCCCATACAATGCCATCCTCGGGTACCCGGCTCTCGCTCAGTTCATGGCGGCGACTCACCCGGCCTACAACCTCATGAAGATGCCAGGGAGCAAGGGCGCCCTCACCATCAAGGGGGACACTAAGGAGGTCGTGTTGGCGCTCAGGCTCGCCTTCAAGACCGCAGAAACAGCACAGCCAGCCGGCGTCGGTACACCCGAGGCCAAGGAAACCGCGCCCACCAAGAAGAAGCAGCTATTCACTCAGGACAAGGAGGAGACCAAGTAGGTGCCGGTCGACGAGGACGGGACTTCAAGAGCCACCATCACCATAGGAACCGGCCTTGACCCGGGACAAGAAGAAGCTTTGGTGAGGTTCTTGCGCGTGAACAAGGAGATATTCGCATGGGGCCCAATCAGCTGGTAGGGGTCCCGAGAGAGGTAATCCAGCATCATCTAAGGGTGTACCCGAACATACGCCCCGTGAAGCAACGAGCAAGACGGTAGTCCACTGAGAAGCAGGCCTTCATCGTCCAAGAGATGCGCAAGCTGGAGGCGGCAGGTACCATCCGAGAAGTTCGATACCCCGAACGGCCGGCGAACCCCGTCGTAGTATCGAAGAAAGGCAGGAAGGAACGGATCTGCGTCGACTTCACCAACATTAACAAAGCGTGCCCCCAAGATCCGTTCCCGCTTCCACGCATCGACCAAATCATCGAATCCACCGCCAAGTGCGACTTGCTATGTTTCCTGGAAGCATTCTCAGGATACCACCAAATCAAGATGGCGGTGGAGGATGTGGAGAAGACAGCCTTCCTGGCACCATGCGGGGTGCACTGCTATACATGCATGCCCTTCGGGCTGCGCAACACGGGCGCAACCTTTCAACGGTTGATGCAAATCGCCTGGGGGCGGCAGCTCGGCAGAAACACAGAGGCCTACGTTGATGACATAGTGGTCAAATCTCGCGAGGCGATGACGTTGATTCAAGACCTAGAGGAGACCTTCGAGAGCTTGTGCCAAGTGAACTTGAGGCTTGCCGGCGTTCTGGGAACGGGGGTCCCCAGACTTGCCCGCCTGCGGCCTGCGGTGTGGCTCAAGTGGGGGCCCAGCGCGGCCCATCTTCATCAGCTCAAGCTCAAGACCCTCGCGAGGGGCCAAGCCTCGCGGGGCGGATGACAAGAAGCTTCCTCAGAGGCAGCCTCATCAGGCAGGCTCGCGAGGAGGCGGAGAAATCAAGGCAGGGGTACCTCGCGAGGCGCCCGTGACGCAAGCCATGACAATCAAGACCAGGCGGGCGCCGGCCTGTGCAGTGTCCTTGTTTCCCCTTTGGTGCAAAGGGGGCAAGCACAGGCTGAGGCATCGGGCAACGGTTGCCATTCCGGTGCAACGAGACCAAGACCAGCAGAGCGGCAGGACGGAGGTCACCATGGAGCCCAAGACGGCGTCATCACCAGTACTTTTGGCAGCCGAAGACCACCTTTGGTCAGGATAACTTGTACTAGATGTTCCCCTTCAAAATGGCCAATTGTTGGCGCCCTTCCCGCTCATTATTTGGGGAGAGGCCCAGGGCCCCTATAAAGAGAGCTAGCCACCATAGAGAGGAGAGAGGAGAGACATCTAGAGATCTGATAGAGCCCTAGCAGAGAGAGAGAGAGAGAGAGAGAGAGAGGCGACTGAACTCACCCAAGCAGTTCATCACACCAGCTCAAGAACACCTCTCGCGAGGCTGTTCTTCCCTTGTACTATTCATCATCAGCCCCTGAGGCAATCCACCGCACCACACACTGGAGTAAGGTATTACACCACAAGGGTGGCCCGAACTAGTATAAGCCTCGTGTCCCTTGTGTTGTTCGTTGTTTTCAGCTTAGATAACGCGAGGAGATTGGATGTAGATCGGTAGGGGAGAGATCTCCGCGTGCACCCTAGTGTTCAAACCTCAAGGGTGTGCCGGAACCCGAAATCCGACATTTGGCGCGCCAGGTAGGGGGTGCGCCGGAGTTCTCCCTCCTGACGGCCCGCTCTCCCCCAACATTGCATCCCGCCCTCATGGCGGACAACGCGCCACCCACTCCAGCAACGGATGCTGGCACTGGGGCCAGGGGGCTCCGGGCCTTGGCCCCCACCTTGTGACAGGTGCAGTGGCCGCACAAGTTCAAGCCCGAGATGCCGCTGCGCTACAACGGCGCGACAGACCCGATGATTTTCCTGATGGCGTACGAGGAGGCCGTCCTTAGAGCCGGGGGCGATGACCGGGTGATGGCCAACTGGTTACCCATGGCCCTCACCAGCGTCCCGCGCGCGTGGCTCCTCCACCTGCCGATAGCTTCTATCACCTCCTGGGAGGAGCTGCGTGACCTCTTCCTCGCCCGTTTTGCTGCACCAGCGCCGCCCGTCGTGGCAGCTCTCCTGGGTGGCTCCCAGGCACCACCCTTGAGCCATCACGTCAAGCCGTTCACTCGCCGGATCAGCACCGCCTCCAAGCGCCGAGAAGCCCGCCCGGGCTGGGTGGCGCCCGAGGCCGATCTAACCTTCGACTCGGAGGATCACCCCTTCAACCCCATCGGTTCGGGCGCGCTCCCGATGCTGTGGACCCCCACCATCTGCCAAGTGGCCGTCACCAGGACCCTCATCGACGGTGGTGCCGGCCTCAACGTGCTCTCGGTGGAGGCCTTCAACCTCCTCCACGTGCCGCTGGAGCGGCTCTGACCCAGCCGGCCTTTCTCGGGCGTCGGAGCTGGTTCCATCGCCTCCTTGGGACAGATCCGCCCCCCAGTGACCTTCGGCACCTACGACAACTTCGGCATGGAGTTGATCGACTTCGACATCGCCCCCATTGGCC
>NC_053022.1:9958821-9972014 GCF_003073215.2 Triticum urartu | reverse complement strand
CAACGAGGCGATGGAGCATCCGGATTGTCTCTCTGCAGCATTCCGCAGTTGATTTCTTCAGAGTGGCAGCATCTTCACCTCGAAGTTTTGGGATTCTTTTCAGAAGGCCATGGGCACCAACATCCGTTTCAGCACAGCTTTTCATCCTCAAACTAGTGGCCAAGTCGAGCGTGTCAATCAGATTCTCGAAGATATGCTCAGGGCTTGCGTTATCTCTTTCGGTATGAAGTGGGAAGATTGTCTTCCATATGCCGAGTTCTCCTACAACAACAGCTTTCAAGCGAGTTCGGGCAAGGCCCCATTTGAAATTCTCTATGGCAGGAAGTGTCGTACTCCTCTTAACTGGTCAGAGACCGGTGAACGTCAACTTCTTGGAAATGACTTGATCACAGAGGCAGAGGAAATGTGCAAAGTCATTCGTGATAACCTCAAAGCAGCGCAATCGCGCCAGAAGAGCTACTATGATAGTAAGCATCGTGATTTGGCTTTCGAGATCGGAGACCATGTTTACCTGCGTCTCTCCAATGAAAGGTACTCGTCGCTTCGGTATCAAAGGGAAGCTTGCCCCTAGATACGTGGGTCCTTTCAAGATCGTCAGCAAGAGAGGCGATCTCGCCTATCAACTCGAGCTTCCTTCCAACTTTGCAAACGTGCACGACGTGTTCCATGTCTCTCAGCTCCGCAAGTGCTTCAAGACCCCTGACCGCACCGTCAACTTTGAAGACATTGATCTCCAAGAAGACCTTTCTTATCGTGAGCACCCAGTTGCTATTCTTGAAGAAACTGAGCGCAAGACTCGCAATAAGTCAATCAAATTCCTCAAAGTCAAGTGGTCACACCATTCCGACCGTGAAGCCACCTGGGAACGCGAGGATCACCTCCGTTCTGAGTACCCGGCGTTTTTCCAGTCCTAGATCTCGGGACGAGATCCTTTCGTAGTGGTGGAGTGTTGTAACACCCCGGATGTAATTTACCTTATATGTATCCCAACTCTTGCCGTTTCCGGCTAAGTTATTTTATTTCCTCGGTGGGTTTTTGTCTCCGTGTGTTGTTGTCTTTGTCATGCATCTCATATCATGTCATCATGTGCATTGCATTTGCATACGTGTTCGTCTCATGCATCCGAGCATTTTCCCCGTTGTCCGTTTTGCATTCCGGCGCTCCTATGTCCTCCGGGCCTTTCTACCTCTTTTCGTGTGTGGGGGTTAAACATTCGGATTGGACCGAGACTTGCCAGCGGCCTTGGTTTACTACCGGTAGACCGCCTGTCAAGTTTCGTGCCATTTGGACTTCGTTTGATACTCCAACGGTTAACCGAGGGACCGAGAAGGCCTCGTGTGTGTTGCAGCCAACCTTCCAATTTGGCCCAAAACCCACCAACCCTTCCATCACTAGAGCGTTTGATACGAATCGGTGGTGAATCGCAACCTCAATGAGTTTTAGCTTCCCCACTCTAATAAATGGCTCTCCCGAGAATTTCGGGGTCAAAACCCCAAACCAGTCTTCCCTCCTCGCTGCGCTGGATGAAGTCAGCCAGGCCGGAAACTCCGATTGACTCCAGCCGTGTCGGCAGATTGTGCAGCATATGGCCACAAAATAGCCCAGGGCCAGTCGGCCTCCACACGCCTCGCCGACGCGCCCGCAAGCGCCCCGCGGTTCTCTCCCAGCGTGGTGCGGACCATCGCGTCATCCTTGGCCCTTCAACCAGCTGCGGCCGCTCCGGCTTCTCACGCCAGGAGGCGGCTCGGCGCAGCGTTGTCCTCACGCTCGGACCGCCGCCTCGTCGACGGGCAAGCTGTGCGCCCTATCTGCCGGCGAGGACCCCTGCCAAGGAGTTTTGATCTCCGGCGGGTCACTCGAAATCGTCCGCTAAAGTACCAGCCATGATTGGATCTGGTATCGGTTGACTTCCGAACCTATTTTTGTGTATTTTTCAACATGTCGTATCTCAGCATTCCTAGTGATTTGCGGTGTAGTCATACAAAATGTTGCTCAGGAGTATCATTTCATTATTGATCATTTTCTGATTGCTCTGATGCTGTTGGAAGAAGGGCTATTGTGATAATTGTCAGATCTGCTCATAATACTATTTGTCATTTTTGCCATGATTATATGTGTGCATGATATGCCTGATTCTACATGAGTTTTGTTATATATGCCATCTTTACAGAGGTGATTACCATGTATTTTTGTGATTGTGTGGTGACTAGCACAAGCTTGCAAAGTAGTGCATTCGTTAATGCTGATTTCAGGGACTTAGAATTTCACTAAGTCCTTGATCTGTTTTGTATCAATATGCCATATGTTCATGTTGTTTCCTAGTGATCCGTGCCTCTTTTGAGGAATGATCAGTAAGGATGATTTGTTACATTGTGGTGCTCTATCCATCCATGTCTTTGTTTGCATTTATGGAGCACCCTAGCTTGAGTCAATCGAGCTCTACTTTTGCTATTTCGTGATTCCTGGCAGATTGTTGACTTGTTAGCGATTTTGCCGAGGATGTTGCTATTGATCCGTGCATGCTATGTTGTTGTTCTTGCCATGTCTAGCTTCTATGCCATGTATTCTTGATGGGTGTATGCTTAGTTTGTCATGCCATGCTCTGTAGTGAGTGCATCGAGCTCGTACATGCCTACTCGTTAACTGATTTGCATGCTCCAGTTTTTCACTAAGTCTGTCTGTTTATTTTTGCCATGTTCACATGCTTGCAATTGTATTTTTTCTGATCCCTTTTGGCTCAAGGTCACTAAGGGACTTTTGTTAAGTGCTTTGAGTAGCTTCATGCTTTCTTTGCCATGTTAAGTTCCTGTAGCATATAGTTTTCATGCTCTAAAGTGTGCTTTGATGTTAAATTCCAGACTTGTGTTAATTTCACTAAGTCTGAAACCTGTTATCATTTGCTTTTGCCATGCTTGTTTGAACCTGTTAATGGATGATTTAGCCGTAGCTCAGTGTTCATCTTTTGTCAAGCATCATGAGTGGATCCCTGCCATGTATTTTGTTGTTATGTTTGAGTGTCTGTAGCATAATTATCTTGATGCTTTTAGATGGCTACTTGCTGTTTATCGCAGACCGGTGCCATATTTGTTTTGCTTGCCATTTCCAAACCGTGCATCCGATTCCGGTGATCTTTATATCGATTTCAACCGAAATCACCTCACCTTTCCAGTGGCACTCTTGGATTTCCAAGTTGAGGCCAGGTTCAATCATTCCTTGTCAAATCTTGCATATGCATCACATATCGCATCCCGCATAGCATACCATGTTTGCATCATGTTGTTCGAGCATTGCACGTGGTTGATTGTGTTCCTTTTGCTTGTTTGTCTTGTTTGGGTAGAGCCGGGAGACGAGTTCGCTAATGAGGAGCCCGTTGAGTTTGCTTACGAGGATCAAGTCAACTCTGACAACTTTGCAGGCAAGATGATCATACCCTCGAAATCACTTCTATCTTTGCTTGCTAGATGCTCGCTCTTTTGCTATGCCTATGCTACGATCCTACCACTTGCTTATCATGCCTCCCAAATTGCCATGTCAAACCTCTAACCCACCATGTCCTAGCAAACCGTTGATTGGCTATGTTACCGCTTTGCTCAGCCCCTCTTATAGCGTTGCTAGTTGCAGGTGAAGATTGGAGATCGTTCCTTGTTGGAACATTGTTTATTGTTGGGATATATATTATCTTGTTTATCTTAATGCACCTATATACTTGGTAAAGGGTGGAAGGTCTCGGCCTTGCCTAGTGTTTTGTTCCACTCTTGCCGCCCTAGTTTCCGTCATATCGGTGTTATGTTCCCGGATTTTGCGTTCCTTACGAGGTTGGGTTATAATGGGAACCCCTTGAGTTCGCCTTGATTAAATTTTCCAGCAATGCCCAACCTTGGTTTTACCATTTGCCACCTAGCCTTTTCCCTTGGGTTTCGCGGACTCAAGGGTCATCTTATTTTAACCCCCCCCCCGGGCCAGTGCTTCTCTGAGTGTTGGTCCAACTGAGCGATGTCCGGGCTACCAGGGGCAACTCTGGGCTGGCCTACCCGACGTTGCTCATCCGGTGTGCCCTGAGAACGAGATATGTGCAGCTCCTATCGGGATTTGTCGGCACATTCGTGGTGTTGCTGGTTTAGTTTTACCATTGTCGAGATGTCTTGTAACCGGGATTGCCGAGTCTGATCGGATTGTCTTGGGAGAAGGAATATCCTTCGTTGACCGTGAGAGCTTGTGATGGGCTAAGTTGGGACTCCCCTGTAGGGATTTGAACTTTCGAAAGCCGTGCCCGCGGTTATGGGCAGATGGGAATTTGTTAATGTCCGGTTGTAGAATTGAAACTTAACTTAATTAAAATGAATCAACGTGTGTAACCGTGATGGTCTCTTCTCGGCGGAGTCCGGGAAGTGAACACGGTGTTGGAGTAATGCTTAACGTAGGTTGTTCTAGGATCACTTCTTGATCATAGTTGTTCGACCGTGCTTTGCCTTCTCTTCTCGCTCTCTTTTGCGATATGGTTAGCCACCATATATGCTAGTCGCTTGCTGCAGCTCCACATTTTACCTTAGCCTATAAGCTTAAATAGTCTTGATCGCGAGGGTGCGAGATTGCTGAGTCGTGACTCACAGTATTACTTCCAAACCAGATGCAGGGACCGACGATACCGTTCCAGATGATGCGCTTGAGCTCAAGTGGGAGTTCGACGAAGACTCTCGTCCGTTACTATGTGTTTCTGATGATCAGTAGTGGTGCCCAGTTGGGGCGATCGGGGACCGTGTCGCATGTTGGGGTTGATCTTTTATTTTGGTACCGTAGTCGGACCATGAGTGTATTGGATGATTGTAATGTTATTCATGTATTTGTGTGACGTGGCGAGTGTAAGCCAACTATGTATCCTTTCTTTATCTATTTACATGGGTTGTTGTGAAGATTACCTTACTTGCGACATTGCTTTCAATGCGGTTATGCCTCTAAGTCGTGCTTCGACACGTAGGAGATATAGCCGCATCGAGGGCGTTACACAAGTTGGATATAGCTGCATAGGATCGAATAAATATATATTCATGAAAACATAATAGGTTCAGATCTGAAATCATGGCACTCGGGCCCTAGTGACAAGCATTAAGCATAGCAAAGTCATAGCAACATCAATCTCAGAACATAGTGGATACTAGGGATCAAACCCTAACAAAACTAACTCGATTACATGATAGATCTCATCCAACCCATCACCGTCCAGCAAGCCTACGATGGAATACTCACGCACGGTGGTGAGCATCATGAAATTGGTGATGGAGGATGGTTGATGATGACGATGGCGACAGATTTCCCCTCTCCGGAGCCCCGAACGGACTCCAGATCAGCCCTCCCGAGAGTTTTAGGGCTTGGCGGCGGCTCCGTATATCGTAAAACGCGATGAATCCTTCTCTCTGATTTTTTTCTCCCCGAAAGTGAATATATGGAGTCAAGGTTGAGGTCGGTGGAGCGTCAGGGGGCCCACGAGGCAGGGGGGCGCGCCCCCACCCTCGTGGACAGGTGAGGCCCTGACGTGGATCTTCTTCCAGTATTTTTTATATATTCCAAAATATTTCCGTTGATTTTCAGGTCATTCCGAGAACTTTTATTTCTGCACAAAAATAACACCATGGCAATTTGCTGAAAACAACGTCAGTCCGGGTTAGTTCCATTCAAATCATGCAAGTTAGAGTGCTACGTCTTGAGCTTGCGTTGGTTTTCCCCGAAGAGGAAGGATGATGCAGCAGAGTAGCGTAAGTATTTCCCTCAGTTTTTGAGAACCAAGGTATCAATCCAGTAGGAGGCCACGCTCAAGTCCCTCGTACCTGCACAAAGGATAGCTACTCGCAACCAACGCGATTAGGGGTTGTCAATCCCTTCACGGTCACTTACGAGAGTGAGATCTGATAGATATAATATTTTTGGTATTTTTGGTATAAAGATGCAAAGTAAAAAGTAAAGCAAAGTAAAAAAGCAAAGCAAGATTAAAGTGATGGAGATTGATATGATGAGAATAGACCCGGGGGCCATAGGTTTCACTAGTGGCTTCTCTCAAGAGCATAAGTATTCTACGGTGGGTGAACAAATTACTGTTGAGCAATTGAAGAATTGAGCATAGTTATGAGAATATCTAGCAATATGAAATAAACCCCATCTTGTTATCCTCGATGGCAACGATACAATACGTGCCTTGCTGCCCCTTCTGTCACTGGGTAAGGACACCGCAAGATCGAACCCAAAGCTAAGCACTTCTCCCATGGCAAGAACTACCAATCTAGTTGGCCAAACCAAACGGATAATTCGAAGAGACTGCAAAGATAACCAATCATACATAAAAAATTCAGAGAAGATTCAAATATTATTCATAGATAGACTTGATCATAAACCCACAATTCATCGGTCTCAACAAACACACCGCAAAAAGAAGATTACATCGAATAGATCTCCACAAGAGAGGGGGAGAACTTTGTATTGAGATTCAAAGAGAGAGAAGAAGCCATCTAGCTACTAACTATGGACCCGAAGGTCTGAGGTAAACTACTCACACTTCATCGGAGGCTGATGATGTAGAAGCCCTCCGTGATGACGGCCCTCTTCGGCGGAGCTCCGGAACAGGCCCCAAGATGGGATCTCGTGGATACAGAAAGTTGCGGCGGTGGAATTAGGTTTTTGGCTCTTGTTCTGATCGTTTGGGGGTACGTGTGTATATATAGGAGGAAGAAGTAGCCGGAGGAGCAACGAGGGGCCCACGAGGCAGGGGGCGCGCCCTAGGGGGGGCGCCCCCCACCCTCGTGACCGCCTCTTTTGTTCCTTGGAGCAGGGTCCAAGTCTCCTGGATCACGTTCGGTGAGAAAATCACGTTCCCGAAGATTTTATTCCGTTTGGACTCCGTTTGATATTCCGTTTCTTCCGAAACACTGAAATAGGCAAAAAAACAGCAATTCTGGGCTGGGCCTCCGGTTAATAGGTTAGTCCCAAAAATAATATAAAAGTGGAAAATAAAGACCAATATAGTCCAAAACAGTAGATAATATAGCATGGAGCAATCAAAAATTATAGATACGTTGGAGACGTATCAGGCATCCCAAGCTTAATTCCTGCTCGTCCTCGAGTAGGTAAATGATAAAAAGAGAATTTTTGATGCGGAGTGCTACTTGGCATAATTTCAATGCAAATCTTCTTAATTGTGGTATGAATATTCAGATTAGAAAGATTCAAGACAAAAGTTTATATTGACATAAAAATAATAATACTTCAAGCATACTAACAAAGCAATTATGTCTTCTCAAAATAACATGGCCAAAGAAAGTTATCCCTACAAAATCATATAGTCTGGCTATGCTCCATCTTCACCACACAAAGTATTTAAATCATGCACAACCCCGATGACAAGCCAAGCAATTGTTTCATACTCTAACTTTTTCAAAACTTTTTCAATCTTCAGGCAATACATGAGCGTGAGCCATGGATATAGCACTATAGGTGGAATAGAATGGTGGTTGTGGAGAAGACAAAAAGGAGAAGATAGTCTCACATCAACTAGGCGTATCAACGGGCTATGGAGATGCCCATCAATAGATATCAATGTGAGTGAGTAGGGATTGCCATGCAACGGATGCACTAGAGCTATAAGTATATGAAAGCTCAAAAGAAACTAAGTGGGTGTGCATCCAACTTGCTTGCTCATGAAGACCTAGGGCATTTTGAGGAAGCCCATCATTGGAATATACAAGCCAAGTTCTATAATGAAAAATTCCCACTAGTATATGAAAGTGATAATATGAGAGACTCTCTACTATGAAGATCATGGTGCTACTTTGAAGCACAAGTGTGGTAAAAGGATAGTAACATTGTCCCTTCTCTCTTTTCTCTCATTTTTTTTATTGTTTGGGCCTTTTCTATTTTTTATGGCCTCTTTTTATTTGGGCTTCTTTGGCCTCTTTTTTATTTTTTCGTCCGGAGTCTCATCCCGACTTATGGGGGAATCATAGTCTCCATCATTCTTTCCTCACTGGGACAATGCTCTAATAATGATGATCATCACACTTTTATTTTTCTTATAACTCAACAATTACAACTCGATACTTAGAACAAAATATGACTCTATGTGAATGCATCCGGCGGTGTACCGGGATATGCAATATGACAATGATGGAGTGTGTCATGAAACGGAATGGTGGAAAGTTGCATGGCAATATATCTCGGAATGGCTATGGAAATGCCATAATAGGTAGGTATGGTGGCTGTTTTGAGGAAGGTATATGGTAGGTGTATGATACCGGCGAAAAGGTGCGCGGTATTAGAGAGGCTAGCAAAGGTGGAAGGGTGAGAGTGCGTATAATCCATGGACTCAACATTAGTCATAAAGAACTCATATACTTATTGCAAAAATCTAGAAGTTATCAAAGCAAAGTATTATGCACATGCTCCTAGGGGGATAGATTGGTAGGAAAAGACCATCGCTCGTCCCCGACCGCCACTCATAAGGAAGACAATCAATAAATAAATCATGCTCCGACTTCATCACATAACGGTTCACCATACGTGCATGCTACGGGAATCACAAACTTTAACACAAGTATTCTTTAAATTCACAACTACTCAACTAGCATGACTTTAATATTATCACCTCCATATCTCAAAACAATTATCATGCTTCAATCTTTTCTTAGTATTCAACACACTCAAAAGAAAGTTTCACAAATCTTGAATACCAAGCATATTATTATTAAGCAAATTACCATGCTATTAAGAGACTCTCAAAATAATTTAAGTGAAGCATGAGAGATCAATAGTTTCTTTAAAACAAATCCACCACCGTGCTCTAAAAGATCTAAGTGAAGCACATAGAGCAAAATTATAACGCTCAAAAGATATAAGTGAAGCACATAGAGCAAAACTACTTAGCTCAAAAGATATAAGTGAAGCACATAGAGTATTCTATCAATTTTTAAATTCATGTATGGCTCTCTCAAAAGGTGTGTACAGCAAGGATGATTGTGGTACTAACAAACAAAGACACAAATAATACAAGACGCTCCAAGCAAAACACATATCATGTTGGTGAATAAAAATATAGCTCCAAGTAAATTACCGATGGAAGTGGACGAAAGAGGGGATGCCTTCCGGGGCATCCCCAAGCTTTGACTTTTTGGTGTCCTTGGATTATCTTGGGGGTGCCATGGGAATCCCCAAGCTTAGGCTCTTGCCACTCCTTGTTCCATGATCCATCAAAAGAATTCACCCAAAACTTGAAAACTTCACAACACAAAACTCAAAATAGAAAACTCGTGAGCTCCGTTAGCGAAAGAAAACAAAAGACCACTTCAAGGTACTGTAATGAACTCATTATTTATTTATATTGGTGTTAAACCTACTGTATTCCAACTTCTCTATGGATTATAAACTATTTTACTAGCCATAGATTCATCAAAATAAGCAAACAACACACGAAAAACAGAATCTGTCAAAAACAGAACAGTCTGTAGTAATCTGTAGCTAGCGCAAGATCTGGAACCCCAAAAATTCTAAAATAAATTTCTGGACGTGAGGAATTTATCTATTAATCATCTGCAAAAAGAATTAACTAAATAGAACTCTTCAAATAAAAATGACAGCAGTTCTCGTGAGCGCTAAAGTTTCTGTTTTTTACAGCAAGTTCAACAAGACTTTCCCCAAGTCTTCCCAACGGTTCTACTTGGCACAAACACTAATTAAACACAAAAAACACAACCAAAACAGAGGCTAAATAATTTATTTATTACTAAACAGGAGCAAAAAGCAAGGAATAAAAATAAAATTGGGTTGCCTCCCAACAAGCGCTATCGTTTAACGCCCCTAGCTAGGCATAACAAGCAAAATAGATCTAGGTATTGCCATCTTTGGTAGGCAATTCTTCAATTAGGCATCTACCATCTTTAGGAATTTCTTTCTTTTTATTAATTATCAAACTTTTAGGCACAAGATCAAAAAATTCATTTGTAATAAATGGTTCCTTAATGATAGCAAAAAGATTGGGATGAACACTTATAGATTTAAGATCCGCAGTTTCCTTACTAGATGATTCACCCTTATTTTTAGGAACATACATAAGCTTGGCAATTTTAGTAGGAGGACTTGGAGTATTCTTTACGGAAGAAAAAGCGGTTCCCAAGTTTGTAATGATACCCTCAAGTTTATCAATTCTAGTAGAATCTAAGTTCATTCTCTCATTAACTATGGGTTCTTTTTCCTTAATATTTTTCAAAGTCATTCCTACCTTAGATCCATATTGAGTAATTTGATTGTGGATCTTTTTATCTAGATTTTCAATTGATTCAATAGTAGCAACTTTATTTTCGATAATTTCAAGTCTTTGCATAACATGCTCCAAAGTTAACGTGGTTCCATTAACCAAAAGAGGTGGTGAGCCAAATAAATTAGCATAGCATTATAAGAATCAAAAGTATGGCTACCCAAGAAGTTCCCTCCGGTAATGGTATCGAGGATATATCTATACCAAGGATTAACACCTACATAAAAATTGCGAAGAAGAACTAAGGTAGATTGCTTCCTGGTAGATCTATTTTGAGCATTGCAAATTCTATACCAAGCATCTTTTAGATTTTCTCCCTCCCTTTGTTTAAAATTTAGAACTTCACTCTCGGGAGACAACGGAGAAGATATGAGACTAGCCATGACGACAAGCAACAACTAGCACAGAGCAAAAAAAGGCAAATAGAGAGGGAGGATAGAGAGAGAGAGGGCGAATAAAACGGCAAGGGTGAATTGGGGGGAGAGGAAAACGAGAGGCAAATGGCAAATAATGTAATGCGAGAGATAGGGATTGTGATGGGTACTTGGTATATTGACTTTTTGCGTAGACTCCCCGGCAACGGCGCCAGAAATCCTTCTTGCTATACGTCTTGAGCTTGCGTTGGTTTTCCCCGAAGAGGAAGGGATGATGCAGAGTAGCGCATAAGTATTTCCCTCAGTTTTTGAGAACCAAGGTATCAATCCAGTAGGAGCCCACGAAGTCCCTCGTACCTACAAGAAACGATAGCTACTCGCAACCAACACGATTAGGGGCTGTCAATCCCTTCACGGGAGCATTATAGCCAGGCTCCCAGCAAAGTCAGAAAGATTAGCCCACGCATCCAAACCCGGATCCCGATCCGTTATCTACCTATGCAACACTTCCAACAATATCAGTCTACTCGCAGACCACAACGCAATTAGGGGTCTATCTAATTGCCCTCCACAGGCTACTTACATTTAGAGACGCTCGAGAACACTCTCAGCACTAGATAGAATATTTTCGAGATATATTAATTTGCACATGGGATTCAATAAAAGATGCAAGGTATACACAATAGTTAAAGGCCTTACACAGTAAGATTAGCTTACATAACAATAGTAAATTACGTGATGTGATTGTATTGTCCATGAGAATATGAGCAAATAGAGCCGGCGTGAGAGACCACACAGCGGAATTTCAACCACTAAACGTAGAGTCTCTATCTCTAAGCATTGCACTATATCACCGATAAATATCCAGGGCATACGGCTGTAGTCAGACACCATTACTATTGAAAGTTCATTGGATGATTGTAAACGAGATTGACATAATAGTGGAGATGAAAATACTAAATCCAGGCACATTAGAACTTTTCAATTGTAGTATTAGGTCATTAACCAGACTGTTATCTCGTCTAAAAGTAGATTCCTCGAACCGGATTATATCCTCGTTAATCTACTCTATTTCTATTTAATACGTCTATCATCTTTGTATTACGATTTGCCGCTATCCAGCATTGCATCTAGAGTATTCATATGTATTTAGTATTATTAAAACACAGTTGTAAGCTCGCCGTTAGGATGCAAATAAGTGTAAGTTCTAATTATGGATGCATGATATTAATGTTGAAATAGGTAGTACGAACGGTTGATCGTCCGTATTAGATCGCAGACAATAAGCATTGCCGTCACGATAGCTGGTACCTGCCTCGTATACTACTAGGACTGTCAAGACATGCGCGATTACACGATTGTTAGCAATACAGGTCCACTTGCATCTTGGCCGCTCTTCCATTATTTCCGTTTCTCTGTTCTTATGCATGAGTTAGAGCTAAGACGTACACCGCAACGAATGCGATGAGTAAACCGAAAGCTAACACTTCTCGCACCCAATGTGATCAAAGTAACTACCGAGATGGACTATGATCGATGATCCAAAATACCAAATACGGTAATAATTCGAAGAGAACTTGCAAAAGGATAGCAAGGACTTCTTCACCACTAAGATGGCTTATGTCCAAAAGAAAAAGTTCAGAGAAAGTCACAAATGGTGCTCAAAAGATGGTCATATCTCGCACTAGAAAAACTCTGATCAAAAAAAAACTTACACAATACACAGCTACCGACTCATCCTAATATATAACACAACACGACTCCGAGCAACAGAAGAGATTAAAAAATACTGAAATAGATCTCCACAAAGAGGGGGAGTAACTAATTTGTATTGAGATTCAGAGTCCAGCAGACGCCAAGGAAGGAAGGACAAACAAACCACATAAGAAAAATAAAATAACATATAGGTACCCGAAGTGTCTGAGGTAACCAGGTTACTCAACACATTCAATCTTAAAGATTGTAGGTAATGATTGTAATGGTTCTCCCTAAGCACACACTCCGTGAAATGACGCGCGCCACTTCCGGCGCTGACAAATCACCTCTGGATGTAGGCTTCACACGCACTCGCGCGCACTCTCGGAGAGCATTATAGAGGACAACAATAAGTTTATGCGAATGCCTGTGCGTATACTTTACGAGCTTTATTTCGTCGATCTAGTATCCGTATGAGTTTCTCATGACTATTAGAGTTTATTAATGAGTGGTTAAATGATAGTTTATATAATATATGATAGGAAGATAGTCAATGTACGGGATGCATATCTCGAGAGAGTTTCTTTCAGGTCGACGAGGAGCTAATGAGGGGCCCACGAGGCAAGGCGTCGCGCCCTAGGGGGAGGGAGGGCGCCCCTACCCCTCGTGAGCACCTCTTTGCTTCCTTGCAGTAGGGTCCAAGTCTCCTGGATCACGTTCGGTGAGAAAATCACGTTCCCGAAGATTTTATTCCGTTTGGACTCCGTTTGATATTCCGTTTATCTGAAACACTGAAATAGGCAAAAAAAACAATTCTGGGCTGGGCCTCTGGT
>NC_053022.1:9894544-9957821 GCF_003073215.2 Triticum urartu | reverse complement strand
GGAGAACTGGGATATTCTTTCTAGGACAAAAGACCAAGGGGGTGGGATATTCTTAGCAAATGGCTATATATGTTACTTACAGTGAAGGAGGGGGTGTGGCAAGAGTTGCTAGACAATAAATACTTCCACTCCAAGACATCATCTTGAGTAACGGCACAGATGTTGAACTCACCATTTTGGAAGGTCTTGATGAATGTATAGAATGTATTTTTTTAGTAGAGGCGGTTTTATAGTGGGTGATGGTCGTATTATGAGATTCTGGTAGGATACCTGACTAGGAGACGAGCCATTGGCCTTACAATACCTGAACTGTTATGATATTGTGCAACGGAAGGAGGTTGATGCTAATACCATATCTATCAGTGACAAGTCCGTTGAGTGACTACTTTCGGCGAGCCTTAGTTGAGATAAGTGGACCGCTTTGTTTGATTTAGTACGTCGGTTCATGTCGATCAACTTAACTAACGAACCAGACTCGTTTCGATCATGATTGACTCCTTGTCTTTTCTTAGTTAAATCTATGTGTGCGGGTCTTATTAACGCTGGACTTCTTGTAGAAAACACATTTGAAAAACTAAAGTTCTGCTCAAGTTTTTTTGATCGGTTCCTCTATAAAGTGGTCATCTTAACGAAGGATAATCTTGTAAAATAAATGAAAGGGAGCACCAACTTGGTAGGCTGGTGTCTGATGGCTCCGATGTCACACTTGCTTGCTGCGGATATCAGAGAGCACTTGCATAACAAGAGGTAAGTTTAATTAACTCTACACGCCTCCCCACAAATTCTGCTACAACATGCTAAATTTTGACTGCTCACTGAACCCATGATCCTAGCTTAAAATAATCATTTCCCGATATGTGTTTCAGATATTTCATTGTAATCGACGACGATATGGAAACAGATCACTGGAGTATCATGGAATCTGAATTTTGGTGCAAGTAGCAGAGTAATGGTGACAACCGCTATGCAGTCAGTATTTAACGCTTAGAGACACTAGCAACTTAGAGACACTAGCTAGCAGGATTTGTCGCTGATGAAAGCCAAGTGTTTCCACAAATCATAAGTCACATGAAAAAATTGAGCAATGTGAGAGAATTGCAATTGGCACTAACTTGTGTCATCTTCAGGATGCTATTCAAAGGTTCATTCATGATTGAAAGGAGGAGAGCGATGATCCCTACTCTCTTTCACCTCACTTAGATGTGCAGTGCTGAGAAGACATCCTCAATTACTTAAAAGCACCCTGTTATCTTAGTTAGATCACTGAAAAGTTTGCTTGAACTGGCTCAATTTGTTAAATTGCTAGCTGCGTAGTCTTAGGGAACTGTGCCTTTCATCAAATAAACATACAACGCGTCGGTCTATTTGAAGCTTTGACGACCGACTAGAGATCATTGCAATATCTCAAGCTGATTGCAGATCAATTTGAGGAGTCCATTCTTAAAGATCGGGCATTTCCAAGACTGCTAGCCGTGCGTATTTTGTTATGGAAAATCGATGAAGGAGCTTACTTTGGCGTATCTCTCATGTCGCTGACATGGAAATCAAACGACTCCGGTGTCTAAAGGAAGTCACTCTTGATCCTAGTAGTATCACTCTAGAGGCAAGAAAAGCTTGGGAAAAGGCTGCTGAGTAGCATCCAAATAGACTGACTGTTTTGCTGCTCAAGATAACTGATCCAACCGAAAGTGAGCATACAGAACATTCTGCGGATTCAGAACAATACCAACTTGCCACAGCAGAGGCTCATATGCTGATACAGAGCAGCCAGAACAAGTTGTTGCCACTCAAATGCTTGTCAACGAGGCATCAGGATCCTCTGCCATGACAAAGAAATGGAAGTATTCTACAGCCCAGTCAAGTTCAAATGTTGAACTTGGTTCTTCTTTTGATGATATGGGAAGGTGCCTTCTAGTACCCATTGATCCTAGCGAGGGATACAGTTTTTCTGTTTTGCTTCTCAGGTTCAGTCGCTTTACATTTTGACGGACATCGTCTAACATTCTAGAACTTAGCAGTGTTTAGTTTGAGGAAGGGGTATCCTAGAATCCCTATATTCCAAATATGGATACAGTCTCCAAGTTTGGGAAACGAGGAATGAGGTTCTGACATTAAAAAAAAGTAGACTGATACAACTTACTTATTGGTGCAATCACTCCAACATTATGTGCCTAAAACAATAAATGTGGAAATTGTTTATGAAGTCAAGTTCAACTTGTTAGCTATTGGTTTTATTAGCTATTTTGTTGTTGGAGTTCTGTAACGCCCTCGATGCGGCTATATCTCTTACGTGTCGAAGCACGACTTAGAGGCATAACCGCATTGAAAGCAATGTCACAAGTAAGGTAATCTTCACAACAACCCATGTAAATAGATAATAGGGGAAAAAGGTACATAGTTGGCTTACACTCGCCACGTCACACAAATACATGAATAGCATTACAATCATCCAATACACTCATGGTCCGACTACGGTACCAAAATAAAAGATCAACCCCAACAAGCGACATGATCCCGATCGCCCCAACTGGGCACCTCTACTGATCATTAGGGAAAGACACATAGTAACGACGTGAGTCTTCGTCGAACTCCCAATTGAGCTCAAGCGTGTCATCTGAACGGAATCATCAGGCCCTGCATCTGGTTTGGAAGTAATCTGTGAGTCACGGGGACTCAGCAATCTCGCACCCTCGCGATCAAGACTATTTAAGCTTATAGGTAAGGCAAGGTAATATGTGGAGCTGCAGCAAGCGACTAGCATATATGGTGGCTAACCTGTTCGCAAAAGAGAGCGAGAAGAGAAGGCAAAGCACGAACGAAGAACTATAGAACAACCTACGGCAAACATTACTCCAACACCGTGTTCACTTCCCGGACTCCACCGTGAAGAGACCATCACGGCAACACACGCAGTTGATTCATTTTAATTAAGTTAAGGTTCATGTTATCTACAATCGGACATTAACAAATTTCCATCTGCCCATAACCGCGGGCACGGCTTTCGAAAGTTTAAATCCCTGCAGGGGAGTCCCAACTTAGCCCATCACAAGCTCTCATGGTCAACGAAGGATAAACCTTCTCCCGAGACAATTCCGATCAGACTCGGTATCCCGGTTCTACAAGACAACTTCGACAATGGTAAAACAAATCCAGCAACACCGCCCGAATGTGCTGACAAATCCCGATAGGAGCTGCACATATCTCGTTCTCAGGGCACACTCAGATTGTCCAAGCTTCCGGTAGGCCAGCCCAGAGTTGCCCCTGGTGGCCACCGGCGGCTGACGAGGTGGACCAACACTCAGAGGAGCACTGGCCCGGGGGGGTTTAAATAAGATGACCCTCCGGGTCCGGAAACCCAAGGGAAAAAGAGGCTAGGTGGCAAATGGTAAAACCAAGGTTGGGCATTGCTGGAGGAGTTTTATTCAAGGTGAACTGTCAAGGGGTTCCCATTATCACCCATCCGCGTAAGGAACGCAAAATCAGGGAACATAACACCGATATGACGGAAACTAAGGAGGCAAGAGTGGAACAAATCACTAGGCAAAGGCCGAGCCTTCCACCCTTTACCAAGTATATAGATGCATTAAGATAACAAGATAATATAGTGATATCCCAACAATAAACAATGTTCCAACAAGGAACGATCTCTAATCTTCTCCTGCAACTAGCAACGCTATAAGAGGGGCTGAGCAAAGCGGTAACATAGCCAAACAACGGTTTGCTAGGACATGGTGGGTTAGAGGTTTGACATGGCAATTTGGGAGGCATGATAATCAAGTGGTAGGCATCGTAGCATAGGCATAGCAAAAGAGCGAGCATCTAGCAAGCAAAGATAGAAGTGATTTCGAGTGTATGATCATCTTGCCTGCAAAGTGGTCAGAGTTGACTTGATCCTCGTAAGCAAACTCAACGGGCTACTCGTTAGCGAACTCGTCTCCCGGCTCTACCCAAACAAGACAAATAAGCAAAAGGAACACAATCAACCACGTGCAAAGCGCAAACAAATATGATGCAAACATGGTATGCTATGCGGGATGCGATATGTGATGCATATGCGAGATTTGACAAGGAATGATTGAACCTGGCCTCAACTTGGAAATCCAAGAGTGCCACTGGAAAGGTGAGATGATTTCGGTTGAAATCGATATAAAGATCACCGGAATCGGATGCACGGTTTGGAAATGGCAAGCAAAACAAATATGGCACCGGTCTGCGATAACAACAAGTATCCATCTAAATGCATCACGATAATTATGCTACAGCACTCAAACATGGCAAAAAAATACATGGCAGGGATCCACTCATGATTCTTGACAAAAGATGAGCACTGAGCTACGGCCAATTCATCCATTAACAGGTTCAAACAAGCATGGCAAAAGTGCAAATGATAAACAGGTTTCAGACTTGGTGAAATTAACACAAGTCTGGAATTTAACATCAGGTAGCACACTTTGGAGCATGAAAACTATATGCTACAGGAACTTAACATGGCAAAGCAAGGCATGGAAGGAAGCTACTCAAAGCACTTAACAAAAGTCCCTTAGTGACCTTGAGCCAAATGGGATAAGAAAATACAATTGCAAGCATGCGAACATGGCAAAAACATAATCAGATTACAGACTCAGAGAAAAACTGGAGCATGCAAATCTGTTAACGAGTAGGCATGTTAACGAGCTCGATGCACTCACTACAGAGCAAGGAATGACAAACAAAGCATACACCCATCAAGAATACATATCATGGAAGCTAGACATGGCAAGAACAACAATATAGTATGCACGGATCACTAGCAACATCCTCGGCAAAATCGCTAACAAGTCAACAATCTGCCAGGAATCACGAAATAGCAAAAGTAGAGCTCGATTGACTCAAGCTAGGGTACTCCATAATTGCAAAAAAAGACATGGATGGATAGAGAACCACAACATTAACAAATCATCCTTACTGATCATCCTCAAAAGAGGCACGGATCACTAGGAAACAACATGAACATATGGCATATTGATAAAAACAGATCAAGGACTTAGTGAAATTCTAAGTCCCTGAAATCAGCGTTAACGAATGCACTACTTTGCAAGCTTGTGCTAGTCACCAAAAATGTCACAAAAATATATGGTAAGCACCTCTGTAAAGATGGCATGGCATATAACAAAACTCATGTAGAGCTCAGGAGCATATCATGCACACATTAATTATGGCAAAAATGACAAATAGCTATTTGATGCAGCAGATCTGACAATTAACTCAAATAGCTCTCTTCCAACAGCATTTCGGGCATCAAGATGAGTTCAAATGAAAATGATGCAATGAGATGAAATGATGTACTCTTAGATTCGAAAATTTTGATATGCTACACGCCCAAAACGGAGTTATGGGTGCAAAGTTACGGCATGATGAAGTATGCAAAAAAATATGCAAAACTGGGACAAAACGAGGTCAACCCTAATATTCCGGATCTAGATCTGAGGCGCACTGTAGCTGGCGCGGTGCCCGAGGATCGCCGGGGAAGTCCTGTTCGCCGGAGAAGAACGAGGCCGGCGGGGCGTGGTTGCCGGACCGGCTGGACGTCACCGACGTCGGAGAGGAGGCGGCGGCGAGGGGCGGTGACCTCGGGGCGCGCGGGACGGCGAGGTGCGACCGGTGGAGGGAGGAGCTTGCCACGGCGGAGCTTGCTCCGGCCGGCAATGGCGCGGCGGCCGGGATCTGGCATCAGGCGGCGGGAGGCGGCGCGACGAGGCCCTCGGTGGCGGGGACAGCGCGCGGGCGGCGCGGAGGCTTCGGGCCGGGAGGGCCCCGCCTGGGCCCTGGCGGGCCGGCGCGCGGGTGGCTGCGCGTTGAAGTGGGCGCGGTGGCGGCGGCGAATCGGAAGGCGCCACGTGGCGCTGGCGGGCGGAATGGACGTGTCCGGCCGGCGAGATTTCGTCCGGCCGCGAGGAGAGGGAGAGGGTTAGGGTTTCATCCGGATTTCGGGGAAGGGATCTTTATATAGGCATAGAGGGAGCTAGGAGAGTCCAAATGAGGTGCGGTTTTCGGCCACACGATCGTGATCGAACGACCGAGATGATGGAGAGATCTTAGGTGGGTTTTGGGCCACTTTGGAAGGGTGTTGGGCTGCAACACACACGAGGCCTTCTCGGCCCCTCGGTTAACCGTTGAAGTATCAAACGAAGTCCAAATGGCACGAAACTTGACAGGCGATCTACCGGTAGTAAACCAAGGCCGCATGGCAAGTCTCGGTCCAATCCGGAAATGTTTAACCCCCCACACACGAAAAGAGGTAGAAAGGACCACCGGAGGAGATAGGAGCGCCGGAATGCAAAACGGACAACGGGGAAAATGCTCGGATGCATGAGACGAACACGTATGCAAATGCAATGCACATGATGACATGATATGAGATGCATGACAACGACAACGACACATGGAGACAAAACCCCGAACCCGAGGAAAATAAAATAACTTAGCGCCGGATACGGCAAGAGTTGGAGAACATATAGGGTAAATTACATCAAGTTCATACATAACCAACCTCACACGAATAGGAGAAAATTAATTTTTCACACTTGTTGGGGGTATTAATTTTCTGTTACTATATTTTTGACCATGTTAGCAACTTATTAAATACAATCACTCTATTGTGATACAATTATATTTTCACTTCCCAATATATAGGTCAAAAGTCAGAAAACACATGTTGTGACTCATACCACACAATTATCGCCAAAGGGAAATGGTGGAACTTAATTAAATTAAGCCAACAATAAACTGAGATGCTAAGAGATCAAGGCAATATAAAAACCTACCAGATCTTGGAGATGACGTGGGCGATAATGATGCAGTAGCCGAGGAGGTCAGAACTGGTGTAATGATTTCAATGGTGGTACCTCCTATTACTTTGATCTTCAATGGCAATGCCACCACCGCTTCTCTATTTCCCCTTATCACACAAGAAAAAACAGTTGCCAAGGAGAGGAACAACAACAAATACCCCAAGTCTTTTAGTTGTCCACTATATACAGCTCGTGGTTTACATTCCAGCCTCGGGCTTTTCTGGAAATATCGAACAGAAGGTTGTTTTTTTCTGGTAAGACTGTTTTGACTTTTTAAGTTATTCTTAGTTATTCTTTCCTATTTTTCCCCTTGATTTATGTATTGAACTATTTTTTTTATAAAACACCTTGAAGGGGGCATAGATCAAACATATCCTAAACCACTCCAATGTTAAACATCATCATACGTGAACTATTAGGTGTAGCAGCTACAAATAGTTATATCAAGTCCTAGGAGATTAATCCCCACCCTCAGCAGCCTTACCTCATAGAATCCTAGTTGCGACAGTATCTTCATACCATGTCTTGAACATCATTCACTTCTTCGAGGTGTCAATCCACTTTTGGTGCCTTAATTCTTGTCAAACTTTAGGCTCTAATCTAAACTAGACTACCAGATTGAAATGTTAGTACAACTGAATACCTGATATATAAACAGAAAGCTACACTCATGTAAGAGGCATATAATGCTAGCAGAATGAAACATGAAGTTACATAAAAGACAGTATTTCACACATGCACAAAAACATGCAAAGACCGTCATCATGGCAAAGAGCAAACAATGGAGACTTTTATATAGCTACTTGTATAGACATCAACACATGAGTATTGACCACTAAGGCAACATGAAAATAGAGTAGAAACATCTTGTACGACGTGCCATGCATATCTTAGCGATCTCAAAACTTTATATCTAGATGAATCATATTTCAACAATCTATTGCAATCTAAACCCTGACATTACCACATTTGAAGCCTCTGCCAACAACCCCAAGGTTATTTATAGTACTTCAATTGTTTCTGTTTTTTCTATTGAGTTTCCTGACGACTAAGTCGGTGTTCATGTTAAAAAACGACTATTACCAGTGTTTACCCTCACAGGAGGAAAACACATTGGTGCTTACCATCACTTTTATTTAGCCAATGGAAACTCATAAAGAAATAGCAATAGGAAGACACACATACAGGTGCTTAAATGATCCAACTTAATCATTATAACATGACGATGATAATGAATTGGCTCATTTATCACCAACTATTGACATTATTGCATAATTCATGTAAGACATGATTGTTGAAGAGAGGAACTCTCTTATATGTAGTAAAAGCTACCTTGTGCATGTAGACTATTTAGATAGTTCCATATATGTTCAAATTGGCATTGCTATTCCAAGTATAGATGTGAAAGGTAAAATTATACTTATATAAATTTAGAAAGCAAATGGCTGACATCTGACACCAGATACAAGTTCAAGATATGGTCAATCCATGGCACAAGTGTTCTAAAAAATGAAAGCATTTTCAACATCATGTACTATCAATTAACAATAACTATTAGAAAAACAACATTGAATAAACGGTCTTATACTGAATGATGATTAGAATCCAAGAGACAAGTCCAAACAGCAAACAGTTCCTTCCAAGACCCAAACAAGACTATTACTAGTTTTCATATGCGGAATCACATGGCCATTTACTGTGTATATATGACTATCTGATGGGCGTGGCAGTGCCCCGTTTAAACTATGGGGCTAGTTGATCCCAAAAGTTACTAGTCCACAGAAGTGAAATTGCATATAAAAATCTAGAGAGCAATGCAAACTTCAGAGAAAATAAATCACTTCACCACACAGTTGTGCAGCCCTGGCCCTGGCACCACCACTGGCCCAAAGAAAGGGACAATAATAGACAATGCCTTCTTACCACTTGGCAACCACTTAGTCCTAAAAGCCTAAAACATCTAAAGTTGTTCTAAATTATCTCCTGAACAAAACGACTAAAAGTCCCAAAGCAACTAATGGCACACAAGATTGAAATTAACAAAAGAATATATATACAAATGTCTGTGTGTGTGTGTGCGTGTGTGTGTGTTGCTTTTGTGATATGTATAAAAGTAGATTTAACAATCCAAGTAATTAATGCTCCAAAATGACTTATCCACTTTCCAACCAAATTAGAAGAGACACTAGTTCCTAGATGTAGGTTGAAATATGGTTTTTAAAGAGCATGAAAAGGGTTAAGAAATATATATAGTAATCCTCCACAGAAGTGTTTAGTACACCATATCATGCACTTCATTGATGCATTGGCCAGAATTAAAGCCGCACTTTGGATCTGCATTGATACATTGATGCCACTGAAAGATCTACATCATATTAATTGTGTCCCACAATATGAACTATTCCTAATTGCACTAACATGGGAAAAATTAAGAAGATCTACACCGCGATAATTTGGACCCACAAGATGAATGATTCCTAATTACTATTTAACGTGGGAATTTTTAGGGAGTCTCTAATTAGTATAGACTAGTCATCAACCCGTGCATCTGCACGGGCATGTTTTAAAAATGGTACGAGTTCAAAAACTTTTAGTGAGCATTTGTTGTCTGTAGCGAGCGGACACACTTTTTGTGTGCAAAATATTGGATGAATGAACAATATGAAAACAAATCAATAATGTCATGAAGGTTGTTTATTTAACACACATTAGCTTGTTATGTAACTGTCAAAAAAGTAGATTACATTTTGAAACAATTGCAAAATAATATATAATTTGTGTAGCCACTCGAGATATAACTCATTGTCCTATATGTAACTTCATTCTTAGTGATAAGTATAATAAAAATATATGATATTTCCTGGAGTTAATATAAGTAGATTATATTTTTTCCTCCACGTGGCCGCTGCCTGGCCCTCCACGTGGCCGGTCCACCTTTAGTCCCGGTTGGTAACACCAACCGGTACTAAAGGAAATTTTATGATTTTTTTTGAATTTTTTTTTAAATTTTTTTTGAATTTCAAATTTCTGAATTATTTTAACCTCTAATCTCTGATCACCCCTCATCATTCCAAATCATCTAACTTCCCGAATGGTCACCCATCCTCTCACTACTCCAGCCTGAGCACGCTTAACTTCTGGGTTTTATTCTCCCTCGTTTCCCAGTCTGCACTTGTTGTTTTCCTGACAATAGTAAGATGTCAATCCTATTAACCCTCAGCAATTTAGTTTGAGCATGAAGTCACACATTTCACTGTTTGAGTTTGAAACTATTGTTCTAAAAATCAATAATAATTTAGTAACACTAATACTTTTTGAATAAGTAGTTTGACCACAGTTTGACCACAATTTGACCATAGTTGACCAAAATTCAAAAACTGAAATAATTATTTAGGAACACTAATATTATTGATAATTATTTAGTAACACTAATACTTTTTGAATAAGTAGTTTGACCATAGTTTGACCAGATTTAACAAAAATTAAAAAAAAACTGAAATTTGAGCATAACTTTATTTCCTTTTAGAATTTGAGGATTCTAAAAATTTGAGCATTATTTAGTAACACTAATGAGTCTGATTGTTCAGGCATTAATTCATCATAGACCATGATTATTTCATGTTGTTAAAATTTGCCAACCAACACATTACATGAAATTTTCATAAACTCAGTATAGTTGGATCTTTCCTGTTGACTATGTTAACATTAGCACTGAGTTTGCATAAACGTAGAGTGTGTACAGAGAACTTCCTTTAGGGATGCCCAAATCAAACATGAAGTGACACATAAGCTATTGTTTTCTCTTCTAAAACATAAGTTATTTTGTTCAGTTCAGAGTACTATATAATCATTCTCACACATTAGCTTGTTCTCAGGGCTACAAGTACTGCTGGACGAAGAATTTGAAAAGGAGTTCTCGCGAATGCCCCGCTCCTAGGGTTCCCTCGCCGCTGCCGGAGCCCGTTGCCGCCGCTAGCCGGAGGCCGCTCCCCTACCCCTCCCCCTCCCCTCCCTTCCCCGTACCCCCGCATCGCCTCCCCGAGCGAGGCGACCGGGGGCCTCTTCCCCGCTCCTATCTAGCTCTCCTCCCTCGCCCCTGCCTCCTCCCGCCGCCGCCAGCGAGCGCCGCCGGGCCTTGGCCGCGTGGTGCTGGCGGTGGCGGGCCTGCCTTTCCCTGCGCGTGGCTCCCTCCTGCTCAAAGGGTGGCGGCTGGCGGCGGTGCTCCTCAGCCATCATCGGTGCGGCCCGTCGGTGGTGGTGCCGCGGGCCCGGTGGCTCTCGACGCCGCGGTGCGGCTGTTGGCCGTGGGGTGGCGCGATGGCCGGCGGTGCCCGCGCAGCCAAATCTGGGCCCATTTGGGCCCATCTGGGTTGGGGCGGGCCGATGGCTTGGCGTTCGGCGGCGACGTTCCTTGGTGGTGGCGTGGTGGCGATGGTCTCAGGCGGTGAGCGTGGTGGCGAGCGGTGAGGACTTTGTTGGTCGGCGAGCTGCAGCGTGGTGACAGGACTGTCCGGGTCCACGTAGGCCCAACCGGGCAGTCGAGGCCCGACAGGTCCTCGTCGCCGCATCCGGCCGGCTCCGCTGTGGCAATGGAGGCTGTCCCCTCCCTCCGGTCGAGTTGTGGTTGCTCCCGTGGCTGCTGCCTTCTCTTCCTCTCCATATCTCATGTTGACAACTCTAGTGAGGTGGTGGGGGCTATCCGGTATTCATGGTGGCACAAGCTGGTGGGTGGCTGAGGGGGTGGTGCATTGCGAAATGCCTGGGGTGGTGGTGGTGTTGTGGATCGGGAGAAACCCCTGATCCGTCTGGCCAGCACTGATGCGATGACGCCTGCGGGAGTCGTCGGACCTTCGTGAGGGGCAGCGGTATACCCCTTCCCCACTATCCCGCGTACCGAGGGAAACCCTAGAACTTGTTCGGGCAACAGTGGCAGCATCGTCGCATTCCTTCTTGAAGGTGTTGATTGGGGCGCGGCGCTTCGGGATGCTGGGAGGGTGGTGGTACTTCTTCGAAGGGTGCAGCGGTTGCCGGTCTTCCTTTCTTCGTTGATCTGCCCGTGTTGGCATTTATTTGTCTTTCTTCTTCTTGTTTTTCTTTTGGGCTTATCTATGCTGCTGCCCCAGCGAGCTGGATGTATCGGGTGTTTGCTTTATAATATAAAGCGGGGGGAAACCCTTTATCGTCAACTTGTTCTCAACATCAAATCAATTTCAACTCGGTCACTATATTCAATTTAGTACGACAATAGATTTATAAGTTCTATAAAATGGGTAAAAATCCACGCATCTAGAGGTCACATAGGGAATGCATATGTAAAATTTGATAAATTTGTGTGATAATTTTTACGCAAAGAAAATAATATGATACTTTATGTATGTAATTATTGTAGTCTAAATACATTTTTACAGCTTGTCACGTATACCATACTATACCTAGTGTCGGTTTAGTGCACAATAACTTAACTTTTTATTTATATCTTTATTTATCTCGGGTTGAAACTTATCGTATTTCCTCGCATGTATAAGCGCACGCATGTGTGCGTGTATTTTACATGCATGTAAATTTTCATATTTTTCAAAACAAAATAAAATGTTGTTTCCCCCAAGTTAATCTATCACGATGTCAAGTTAGTGGAGGACGATCCATACTACAATTTTGGCTCTCCTGGAGTTCATGCGCACGCATGGGAAGTTTTTCAACTCAATTTTGCAGATATATTCACATTGCCCATGCATGTCGAACAAACTGTGAACATATATGTAAACCACCTTCTAAATATTTTTCCCTTTTTTATTTATATCGGTGGGGTTTTTATGGGTGGAGGCTTTCTCGTTTTTTTTGCATAGATGGTAGACGGGCAGATGCTATTTTGTATTGTACGGACAGTCTATGTTACGTAATTTTTCATTTTCTATCCTGACCGTAAATTTTACAATCCAACAATATAATTAATTCTAATGATGTGGATTAAGGAGACGGCTTTTTTATCCTAGCTTAAATTTTACAATCCAACTGTATAATTAATTCTAATGATGTGGATTAAGGAGACGGCTTGAAAGGTGCATCCAATTGGTAAATATAAGAAAGATAGAAAGATTTCCTAAAAAAAGATAGATAGATAAGCATGGTTATTAGGTCAGGAAATATTATACACTACTAGGTTATGAGTATGTATGTATCCAGGCTAGCTTTGGAGTAGCCTGCGCAAAGTAGGAGGACAGCGAGTAGGAGGTTTGGCCTTAAATGGCTCTAGCTGTTTGCGCGAGCGAGAAAGGATATGGACGAACAGAGAAAGCTGGGAGGAGGAGGAGAGAGAGGTCGATGAGCAGCAGAGGAGCGCAGTCAAACTGGCAGTTTCACTTCGGTGCGAAAAACAGCATATGGAAACAAGATTGGCAGGGCTGGCGTATGACTGAGTGGCGTTGGCGTTACCAGTCCGGCGCATATAAGTAGGAGCGACGGCGAGCCGGAGGTCACACAGCCAGCAGCAAGATCTCTCTTCCGTCCTCCTCCTCCTCCAGTCCTCTCCTCCGGCCAGCATGAGCTTGAGAGAGGGTGGTACCTGCAGGTAGCCATGGACGGCCACCGCCGCGCGCCGCGCCAGATTCTGGTGCTCGAGGAGTATGCACCTCTAATCATACACTACATCTCTTTCAGCCTTAAGTTTCTTTCTGTTTGTAATCTCATTGCCGCCAGTGTCGCAGGGCCGTTTCAAGAAATGTCCCCACCCCGACCAGACCTCGGGTCGGCAATCTCAGCCGCGAAACCGGGCAATGGAGTCCATGAGACCCAATACTGGTTCCAGACTCGGCGGGCGCCAGATCAAGGTATGTACTGATAAGTAGCTCTAATAGATGCACTCTGCGACCTTCATTTTGAGGAACGAACTTGCCAAACTTTTGGCTGACTTGGGTCGGATTTTCTGCATTTGTGTGGGCCATTGGAAATTTGTAATTAACAAAGCTCTTATTGTATAGGGATCTTCATCGAACACAAGGCCTCCGACCAAGGGATCTTCATCGTCAGATCCTTGATGCTCCTCTCATTCGACAACTTCGCCTTCATTCTTTGACACAAGGAGGAGCGTCATAGAGATGGAGGCTGATGTTCGTCGTCGCTATTGTGGTCTTTCTCGGTTTAGTGTTTGTGCGTGTGTGTTTCGTCTTATTAGCCAAGGCCCCCTTCGGGTTTGTATCGTGTGCATCTGTGGCTCTTGAGCCTTGGACCCGAGATAGGTTTGTATCTTGTTGTGTTGTGTTTACCTTGCATTTGAATTTTAAACACTGCCACCGTACCCTGAACCTTGCTATAGTTGGGGTTTAGCTTTGACTAAGCAATAAGAAATTATCTGAATATTTTTGTATTCTTGTTAATAGTTTTTACTGTCAAATCGATTGTCCAACTGTTCAAGATTTGTATGCAGAATCTGGAAGAACCAAAAGCACCGACGAGCGTTCATAATGGTCTTACTGTTCAAGATTTGTATAAAGATCTTGATTTTTTTAGGCTTTTGGTGTCTTATGTGTTTGTGATTCATGACATGTACCAGTATTAAGTGGTTGAAAAAATAATACCAACAGCGGGAACTTCCACGGGAGCGGCATCACGCCGCACTTCTGCCCTACTAGTGAACAGTAAGACTGGTTTGAAAAATAGCTCAGTTCTTTGAAAAAACAAAACTTATGACCTATGGAGGATGTCTGCTCCTAGTCAACTCTGTGCTCACCAGCCTAAATATATTGATGCTCTAATTTTTTTAAAGTATCAAAAGGGGCACACAAAAGACTGGATTACTACTAATCCAAATTCTTCCGGCAGTGCAATGAATATAGAAGGAAATATGGCTCGGAGAACTGGGATATTCTTTCTAGGACAAAAGACCAAGGGGGTGGGATATTCTTAGCAAATGGCTATATATGTTACTTACAGTGAAGGAGGGGGTGTGGCAAGAGTTGCTACACAATAAATACCTCCACTCCAAGACATCATCTTGAGTAACGGCACAGATGTTGAACTCACCATTTTGGAAGGTCTTGATGAATGTATAGACTGCATTTTTTTAGTAGAGGCGGTTTTATAGTGGGTGATGGTCGTATTATGAGATTCTGGTAGGATACCTGACTAGAAGACGAGCCATTGGCCTTACAATACCTGAACTGTTATGATATTGTGCAACGGAAGGAGGTTGATGCTAATACCATATCTATCAGTGACAAGTCCGTTGAGTGACTAGTTTCGGCGAGCCTTAGTTTAGATAAGTGGACCGCTTTGTTTGATTTAGTACGTCGGTTCATGTCGATCAACTTAACTAACGAACCAGACTCGTTACGATCATGATTGACTCCTTGTCTTTTCTTAGTTAAATCTATGTGTGCGGGTCTTATTAACGCTGGACTTCTTGTAGAAAACACATTTGAAAAACTAAAGTTCTGCTCATGTTTTTTTGATTGGTTCCTCTATAAAGTGGTCATCTTAACGAAGGATAATCTCGTAAAATAAATGAAAGGGAGCACCAACTTGGTAGGCTGGTGTCTGATGGCTCCTATGTCACACTTGCTTGCTGCGGATATCAGAGAGCACTTGCATAACAAGACGTAAGTTTAATTAACTCTACACGCCTCCCCACAAATTCTGCTACAACATGCTAAATTTTGACTGCTCACTGAACCCATGATCCTAGCTTAAAATAATCATTTCCTGATATGTGTTTCAGGTATTTCATTGTAATCGACACGATATGGAAACAGATCACTGGAGTATCATGGAATCTGAATTTTGGTGCAAGTAGCAGAGTAATGGTGACAACCACTATGCAGTCAGTATTTAACGCTTGCAACTCTAGCAAGGGCTATGTGCAAAAAGTAAGAAGACCTGCTAACTAAGAAACAGCACTCGAAACGATTGTTCTTCAAGAAAGCTTCAGTTTACATGGAGAAAAGGAAATTCTGATGAGAAGTGAAGGCCAACCATTTGCTCTTGCTAGCATGGCCGCAAGTGTCTACATGCTGAGAATCCTAATCTCTAGATGTTGAAGAATGTGCCCACTTGGATGATCATCTAAAATAAAATAGACAACCTTCTGCTTCTAAAACATCTGAGCCTTGGGAACGCTTTTAATTACAAGCCTTCCAAATGGGACAGAAAAACTGAGGCTTCTAGAGACACTCGAATCCATGCAAGTCACGTTAATTCATCTGCTTCAAAAGTTTCAGATTTCGGAACCGCACAACTTTTTGTTACCAGGACATTACAACTTGGAGACACTGGGAGGATTTGTTGCTGATGAGCGCCAAGGGTTTCCACAAAGCGTGAGTCGCATGAAAGAACTGAGGATGGGCAATATCCTTAATTCCTTAAGAGCACCCTGTTATCTTATTAGATCACTGAAGATAAACAGCAGCAGGTTGCTTGAGCAGCCCCAAAATGTCAAATTCGCTAGCTACGTGTTCTCAGCGAACTGTGCCAGAGGAGATGCGATCCTCAGGTCGGACTTGTTGCCCAACCTCAGTCTCGAGGCTACTGCATTGACGATTCAATGCAGGAAATTTAAAGCGCAATACGGTTTTCGAGGAGACTAGCTACTTCACCGTGTTCTTTCCTAAAGTATGCTCCAAAGCGAGAATTAGATCCTCGGCTTGGTTTTGCAAATCGTTAGTCTCGGGGGCTACTAGGATCACAGTTTTATTGTATCCTTGAGGTACATATTGGAAAGATCATATATATGCTAATCCCATGAAAAGTAATGACTTTACATAAAGAAAAGTATAAGTGGTAAACTTTTTAAAAAGTTAACAAACATAGTATTGGTTAATGATACATGTCATGAAGAAGTTAATAAAAAAAGAGAAGATTCAGTTATAAATATATTATCTTGGACATCTTTTATGATTGTGAGCCCTCATTAAGTATTCCATTTCAAATTGTTGACGTCGGACAAGAAAGACAACGTAATGAGTTATGTTTGCTTATAATCAGATAGAAATTATATTGTTATAAATGCTCCAACATGTGGTGTTTGCTCAATATGTTTGCTAGCCAAAAATCCGTACCAAGTAGAGATACTACTTGTACATCCAAAATCCTTAAATCAAGTTGCATGTCATGGGAGTCCACTATATCTACCTATGGATTGAGTAAGATTCTTCAAGTAAGTTGTCATCGGTGCATAAAGCAATAAAATTGTTTCTAAATATGTGTGATCTTTTATTGTAAGAGAAAATAAGCTTTGTACGATCTTGTGATGGTAAAGAAATAAAAGCGACGGACTACATAATAATGTTTGCTATCGCAAGGGGCAATATAAAGTGACGTTCCTTTACATTAAAAGCTTGCACATCCAAAACCCAAAAAGCGCATGACAACCTTTGTTTCCCTCCGCGACGGGTCCATCTTTTACATCTTATGTATTTACTCTTCATGCAAGAGTCAATAGTGTTCTCCTCTATTCCTTTTTCTTTTTTTGCAAGCATCATGTGGTGAGGAAAGATATAGGCATATATGTCCAGTTAGATGTATGTGGTCATTTTTTATTATTGTTGACATTAACCTTGAGGTAAATGAGTTAGGAGGCGAAACTATAAACCCCTATCTTTCTATGTGTCTGACTGAAACTTTTGCTCCATATATATGTCGTGAGTGTCAGCAGCCATAGAAGACTAAATGATAGTTTGAATATGTAGACGTGCAAAACAAAAGCTCTTACATGAGACCCTTTCTGAAAATATGATGAATAGTAATTGCGTTGTTGACTTAATTAGAACATAGTTTGTTAGTCTTCAAGAAAGTTTATGCCTTATGCTTCGTTGTTGTGATGAATTGTTACTTTCTCATGAGAAGTTTTATGATAAAATGTATTGCTGGTATGATATTGATCATGATGTTACTATGTCTGTATTTCGTTTTTAGCGACACATCTCTCTCTAAACATGTGGTCATGTTTATCGATATCGGCTATTGCTTGAGACCAATGGAGGTCTAAGCTTGGGGGAGTTTATATGTCCATTTTTCATAAAGTTTTCCTACTGTTATTTATGATGTTTTTTATCAATATAATACTTTGTGGTACAATTCTAATGAATTTTCTCTCTTAATTTGCAAGATTTATATGAAGAGGGAGATTGTCGGCATCTGAAATTCTGGACCTCAAAAAGCTACATCAGATATACCTGTTCTGCACAACTCTAAATGAGCTGAAATTTCACGGAGAATTATTTTGGAATATATGAAAGATACTGGAGAAAAGAAATACCAGAGGGGGCCACCAGGTGCCCACGAGGCACCCAGGCGTGCACTGGTAGTGAGTGGGGCCCCTGGCCATCCTTTGAGGCTCGTCTTCTGCTATAAGAATTCATTTGCCCTAGAAAAAAAATAAGGAGATGACTTTTGGGACGAAGCGCGCCGTCTCGAGGCGTAACCTGGGCAGAAGCACTTTTGCTCTCCGGCGGAGTGATTTCGCCGGTGATACTTTACCTCCGGGAGGGGAAATCGAAGCCATCGACATCACCAACAACTCTCTCATCGTGGGAGGACTAATCTTCATTAACATCTTCACCAGTACAATCTCATCTCAAACCCTTTTTGATATCTTGTATTCAATCTTTGTCTCAAAACCACAGATTGATACATGTGGGTGACTAGTAGTGTTGATTACATCTTGTAGTTAGTGCTAGACGGTTTATTTAGTGAAAGATTATATGTTCATATCCTTAATACTATTCAATAACCCTCTGATCTTGGACATGAATATGATTTGTGAGTAGTAACTTTTGTTCTTGAGGACATAGGAGAAGTCTTGTGATAACTAACCATGCGAATGTGGTATTCGTTCGATATTTTGATGATATGTATGTTGTTGTTTCCCGTAGTTGTGTCGTGTGAACGTCGACTACATAACACTTCACCATATTTGGGCCTACGGAAGGCATTATGGAGTAGTAATTAGATGATGGGTTGCTAGAGTGACAAAAGCTTAAACCCTAGCTTGTTTATGCGCTATTCCGTAAGGGGATGTGATACGTCTCCAATGTATCTACTTTTCCAAACACTTTTACCCTTGTTTTGGACTCTAACTTGCATGATTTGAATGGAACTAAGAGCATCTCCAGTCGTTGGCCCCCCAGGAGGCGCTAAAAATTGCCCCTGGGGGCGCACCGGCGCAAAACGCGCGCTGGGGGCGTGATGCCACCCAGTCGCAGCGCCCACGGGATTTTTTTGAACGGCGCAAACACGGCGAGTTCATGCATATTTCAGCGACTTCAATCCAAATTCGACCAAACACGACACAAACACGCCCGCTCATACATATTTAAAGTATTTTACAAAAAAACACAGTACTAGGCCCGCCTACCGTCTCGCTCGCCTCGCCGCTCCTTGCCGGCCGCAGACCTTGTAGTTCTACATGCCGAGGAGGCTGTAGAATCGCGTGTAGTCGCCGCCGCCGTCGTCGTCATCGTGGTCGCCGCCTCCGTCATGGCCGACGTCCCTGTTGCAACCCTCCCCCGGTTGGCGCGGCGGGTTGGATGGTCCGGCGGCGTCCCTGTCGTCGTCGCTGTCGAGGATCACGACGCCGTGCTCGTCCTCGCGCCCACGCTTGCGGGCGGCGATCTCCTCCAGGGCCCCGGTCTGCCGGGTCATCTCCGTCCGGAGGTAGTCGCCGCGCGCCGACCGCAGGGTGTCCGCGTCGAAGAAGCCACGCCGGGCTATCTCCTCATACTCCGGGGGGAGGCTGGGCTCCGGTTTGGGCGCGACGAGGACGAGGCGGCCCGAGGTGGGGGCGGAGTCGGCAAGGAGGGCCCGCGGCTCTTTCGCGCCAAAAACGATTTGCCCGGCGCCCCCGAGCGCCCCCAGCGCGTCGGGTTCGGGTTGGGTCCGCCGGCGCCAATTTCGGCCCGAGCCAGCGAAAATTGGGCCCTTGGGGGGCGACTGGGCCGATTTTTTGGCGCCGGCGGCCGAAAAGTCGCCTGGGGGGCCTTGTTGGGGGCACGGCAGGAGATGCTCTAACCTGGACTAACGCTATTTTTAGCAGAATTTCCATGGTGTTATTTTTGTGTAGAAATAAAAGTTCTCGGAATGACCTGAAAATCAACGGAGATTATTTTTGGAATATATAAAAAATTCTGGCGAAAGAATCAAGGCCAGGGGGGCCAAGCCCTGTCCACGAGGGTGGGGGCGCGCCTACCCCCCCTGGGCGTGCCCCCCTGCCTCGTGGGCCCCCTGGTGCTCCACCAATCTCAACTCCAACTCCATATATTCGTGTTCGGGGAGGAAAAAAATCAGGGAGAAGGATACATCGCGTTTTATGATACGGAGCCTCCGCCAAGCCCTAAACTCTCTCGGGAGTGCTAATCTAGAGTCTGTTCGGGGCTCCAGAGAGGGGAATCCGTCGCCATCGTCATTATCAACCTTCCTCCATCACCAATTTCATGATGATCACCGCCGTGCGTGAGTAATTCCATCGTAGGCTTGCTGGACGGTGATGGGTTGGATGTGATTTAGCATGTAATCGAGTTAGTTTTGTTAGGGGTTGATCCCTAGTATCCACTATGTTCTGAGATTGATATTGCTATGACTTTGCTATGCTTAATGCTTATCACTAGGGCCCGAGTGCCATGATTTCAGATCTGAATCTATTATGTTTTCATGAATATATGTGAGTTCTTGATCATATCTTGCAAGTCTATAGTCACCTATTATGTGTTATGATCTGTTAACCCTGAAGTGACAATAACGTGGTACTTACCGGTGATGACCGTAGTTTGAGGAGTTCATGTATTCACTAAGTGCTAATGCTTTGTTCCGGTACTCTATTAAAAGGAGGCCTTAATATCCCTTAGTTTCCAATAGGACCCCGTTGCCACGGGAGGGTAGGACAAAAGATGTCATGCAAGTTCTTTTCCATAAGCACGTATGACTATATTCGGAATACATGCCTACATTACATTGATGAACTGGAGCTAGTTCTGTGTCACCCTAGGTTATAACTTTTACATGAGGAATCGGATCCAAAATAATTCTCCATCACCGATCCAATGCCTACGAGCTTTTCACATATTGTTCTTCGCTTAGTTACTTTTCCGTTGCTACTGTTACAATCACTATAAAACTAAAACTGCTACTGTTACTTTTTCCACTGTTACCATTACTATCATATTACTTTGCTACTAAATACTTTGCTGCAGATATTAAGTTATCCAGGTGTGGTTGAATTGACAACTCAGCTGCTAATACTTGAGAATATTCTTTGGCTTCCCTTTTGTAGAATCAATAAATTTGGGTTGGATACTCTACCCTCAAAAACTGTTGCGATCCCCTATACTTGTGGGTTATCAAGACTATTTTTTGGCGCCGTTGCCGGGGAGCATAGCTCTATTCTTCGAGCCACTTGGGATTTATATCTGCTGATCACTATGAAGAACTTGAAAGATCAAAGAACCAAAATTTATCCCTCAACTATGAGGGGAGGTAAGGAACTGCCATCTAGCTCTGCACTTCATTCACCTTCTATTATGAGTAAACTTGCGACACCTACTACTGCTATTGATTCTGATAGGTCACATGTTATTGATGATGCCACTTCTGTTGTGCGTGATATTTATGATGAAACTACTTTTATGCTTGATAATACTGTGCCACTAGGTGAATTTTTTGATGAACAATTTGCTAGGGCTAGAGAGAATGATATTATTGAAACTGATAATATTGATGAAAATGATGATGAAGACTCTCCCCCTAGATATGAATTGCCTGTTTTGCCTGAGGGTTATGTTATGGATGAAGAAACTCCTAGAGACTTTCTTGCTTGCAATGATAGGAGTGATCTTAAGAAATTATTAGCTAAGCTGAAAGAAAAATCTCTGAATGCTAGAATGAAATATGACCCTACTTTTGCTACTTCACCTATCTTTATTAATGATAAGTATTATGATTTCTCTGTCGATCCTGAGTTAATTACTTTGGTTGAATCTGATCCTTTCTATGGCTATGAATCTGAAACTGTTGTGGCACATCTTACTAAATTAAATGATATAGCCACCCTGTTCACTAATGATGAGAAAACTCGCTATTACTTTATCCTTAAATTATTTCCGTTCTCATTAAAGGGTGATGCTAAAACATGGTTTAATTCTCTTGATCCTGGTTGTGTGCGTAGTCCCCAGGATATGATTTGTTACTTTTCTACTAAATATTTTCGCGCTCATAAGAAACAAGCTGCTTTAAGGGAAATATATAATTTTGTGCAAATTGAAGACGAGAGTCTCCCAGAAGCTCGGGGGAGGCTTCTCCGATTACTTAATGCTTTGCGTGATCATCCTCTTACGAAAAATGAAATACTTGATATCATTTATAATGGACTAACCGATGCTTCCAGAGTTACCTGGATAGTTGTGTTGGTTGTGTTTTCAGGGAAAGAATAGTTGATCAAGCTGAATTGCTATTGAATAATATGTTGACTAATGAAAATAATTGGACACTTCGTGAACCAAGTCCTAAGCCAACTCCGAAGAAAAGGGGTATTCTATTTCTCAGTCCTGTAGATATGCAAGAGGCAAAGAAATCTATGAAAGCATTGGTATACCCCTTCCCCACTATCCCTCGCGTATCGGGGGAAACCCTAGAACTTGTTCGGGCAACAGGGGCAGCATCGTCGCATTCCTTCTTCAAGGTGTTGATTGGGGCGCGGCGCTTCGGGATGCTGGGAGGGTGGTGGTACTTCTTCGAAGGGTGCAGCGGTTGCCGGTCTTCCTTTCTTCGTTGATCTGCCCGTGTTGGCATTTATTTGTCTTTCTTCTTCTTGTTTTTCTTTTGGGCTTATCTATGCTGCTGCCCCAGCGAGCTGGATGTATCGGGTGTTTGCTTTATAATATAAAGCGGGGGGAAACCCTTTATCGTCAACTTGTTCTCAACATCAAATCAATTTCAACTCGGTCACTATATTCAATTTAGTACGACAATAGATTTTTAACTTCTATAAAATGGGTAAAAATCCACGCATCTAGAGGTCACATAGGGAATGCATATGTAAAATTTGATAAATTTGTGTGATAATTTTTACTCAAAGAAAATAATATGATACTTTATGTACGTAATTATTGTAGTCTAAATACATTTTTACAGCATGTCACCTATACCATACTATACCTAGTGTCGGTTTAGTGCACAATAACTTAACTTTTTATTTATATCTTTATTTATCTCGGGTTGAAACTTATCATATTTCCTCGCATGTATAAGCGCACGCATGTGTGCGTGTATTTTACATGCATGTAAATTTTCATATTTTTCAAAACAAAATAAAATGTTGTTTCCCCCAAGTTAATCTATCACGATGTCAAGTTAGTGGAGGACGATCCATACTACAATTTTGGCTCTCCTTGGAGTTCATGCGCACGCATGGGAAGTTTTTCAACTCATTTTGCAGATATATTCACATTGCCCATGCATGTCGAACAAACTGTGAACATATATGTAAACCACCTTCTAAATATTTTTCCCTTTTTTATTTATATCGGTGGGGTTTTTATGGGTGGAGGGCTTTCTCGTTTTTTTTGCATAGATGGTAGACGTGGCAGATGCTATTTTGTATTGTACGGACAGTCTATGTTACGTATTTTTTCATTTTCTATCCTGACCGTAAATTTTACAATCCAACGATATAATTAATTCTAATGATGTGGATTAAGGAGACGGCTTTTTTATCCTAGATGTAAATTTTACAATCCAACTGTATAATTAATTCTAATGATGTGGATTAAGGAGACGGCTTGAAAGGTGCATCCAATTGGTAAATATAAGAAAGATAGAAAGATTTCCTAAAAAAAATAGATAGATAAGCATGGTTATTAGGTCAGGAAATATTATACACTACTAGGTTATGAGTATGTATGTATCCAGGCTAGCTTTGGAGTAGCCTGCGCAAAGTAGGAGGACAGCGAGTAGGAGGCTTGGCCTTAAATGGCTCCAGCTGTTTGCGCGAGCGAGAAAGGATATGGACGAACAGAGAAAGCTGGGAGGAGGAGGAGAGAGAGGTCGATGAGCAGCAGAGGAGCGCAGTCAAACCGGCAGTTTCACTTTGGTGCGAAAAACAGCATATGGAAACAAGATTGGCAGGGCTGGCGTATGACTGAGTGGCGTTGGCGTTACCGGTCCGGCGCATATAAGTAGGAGCGACGGCGAGCCGGAGGTCACACAGCCGAGCAGCAAGATCTCTCTTCCCTCCTCCTCCTCGTCCAGTCCTCTCCTCCAGTCCTCTCCTCCGGCCAGCGTGAGCTTGAGAGAGGTTGGTACCTACAGGTAGCCATGGACGGCCATCGCCGTGCGCAGCACCAGACTCGAGGAGTATGCACCTCTAATCATACACTACATCTCTTTCAGCCTTATGTTTCTTTCTGTTTTGTAATCTCATTGCCGCCGGTGTCGCAGGGCGTTCAAGAAATGTCCCCACCCCGACCAGACTCAGGTCGCAAATCTCAGCCGCGAAACCGGCATGGAGGTCCATCAGATCCAATACTGGTTCCAGACTCGGCGGGCGCAGATCAAGGTATGTACTGATAAGTAGCTCTAATAGATGCACTCTGCGACCTTCCATTTTGAGGAACGAACTTGCCAAACTTTTGGCTGACTTGGGTCGGATTTTCTGCATTTGCGTGGGCCATTGGAAATTTGTAATTAACAAAGCTCTTATTGTATAGGGATCTTCATCGAACACAAGGCCTCCGACCAAGGGATCTTCATCGTCAGATCCTTGATGCTCCTCTCATTCGACAACTTCGCCTTCATTCTTTGACACAAGGAGGAGCGTCATAGAGATGGAGGCTGATGTTCGTCGTCGCTATTGTGGTCTTTCTCGGTTTAGTGTTTGTGCGTGTGTGTTTCGTCTTATTAGCCAAGCCCCCTTCGGGTTTGTATCGTGTGCATCTGTGGCTCTTGAGCCTTGGACCCCAGATAGGTTTGTATCTTGTTGTGTTGTGTTTGCCTTGCATTTGAATTTTAAACTGCCACCGTACCCTGAACCTTGCTATAGTTGGGGTTTAGCTTTGACTAATCAATAAGAAATTATCTGAATATTTTTGTATTCTTGTTAATAGTTTGTACTGTCAAATCGATTGTCCAACTGTTCAAGATTTGTATGCAGAATCTGGAAGAACCAAAAGCACCGACGAGCGTTCATAATGGTCTTACTGTTCAAGATTTGTATAAAGATCTTGATTTTTTTAGGCTTTTGGTGTCTTATGTGTTTGTGATTCATGACATGTACCAGTATTAAGTGGTTGAAAAAATAATACCAACAGCGGGAACTTCCACGGGAGCGGCATCACGCCGCACTTCTGCCCTACTAGTGAACAGTAAGACTGGTTTGAAAAATAGCTCAGTTCTTTGAAAAAACAAAACTTATGACCTATGGAGGATGTCTGCTCCTAGTCAACTCTGTGCTCACCAACCTAAATATATTGATGCTCTAATTTTTTAAAGTATCAAAAGATGCACACTAAAGACTGGATTACTACTAATCCAAATTCTTACGGCAGTGCAATGAATATAGAAAGAGAGTGCTAAGTGATTTCAATATATGAAGTTTCAGAATAATATATAGGATTGTTGGTATTCTTAGCAAATGGCTATATATGTTACTTACAGTGAAGGAGGGGGTGTGGCAAGAGTTGCTAGACAATAAATACTTCCACTCCAAGACATCATCTTGAGTAACGGCACAGATGTTGAACTCACCATTTTGGAAGGTCTTGAATGACTATAGAATGTATTTTTTTAGTGAGAGGCGGTTTATAGTGGGTGATGTTATTATGAGATTCTGGTAGGATACCTGTAGGAGAAGCCATTGGCCTTATCAATGAACTGGTTTATGATATTGTGCAACGGAAGGGTTTGATGCTAATACAATATCTATCAGTGACAAGTCCGATGACTACTTCGGCGAGCCAGTTGAGATAGTGGACCGCTTTGTTTGATTTAGTGTCGGTTCATGGACACTTAACTAACAACAGACTCGTGTCGATCTGATTGACTCCGTCTGTTCTTAGTTAAATCTATGTGTGCGGGTCTTATTAACGCGGACTCTTGTAGAAAACACACTTTGAAATAACTTAAGTTCTCTCAAGGAGTTTGCTGGGTTTTGTCTCCGACCATCATGTCGTGATGATTTTGCAGGTACCCTGAGAGGCCCTTGAGTTTGTCGGAATGTCGATTAACTTCTGTTCCGGCAAATTCGGGTACTCCATATGTCCTATTTTCAGCAAAGGTCATGCTGAAATTTTCCGTGAATTTTAGCATGACTTTGCTAAAAATAGGACATATGGGGTACTTGCGACAAATGCATGGGCCTGGGTATCTTAGTACTTAATTAAGTAGGATCAACTGCCTCTTGTGTTATACATATAGAAGTGTGATATCAACTCATAGTTATTTCTAATGTCAGTTGCTCGTCAACGATAAACCCTAATCTGGTAGGATGACCTAGTAAAAAATCCCATACCACATATTCTATTTGGATGGCCCTACTAACCCTTGACCATAAATACTTGAGATGGATGTAGCAGGCTTAAATAAAGAAATGTTTTTAGGCCAACTCCACTGGGCCTGGCTGAAAATGCACAAGTGTGCATGACTGACAATATTCTATTGTAAAGCTAAACAGGAAAGAGGAACCACTCATCCTAACCATTTGCTCTCAAAATTACCACTTCACTTCTTACTACTGAAAATCTTAGACCATCTCCATTCACCAATTGCTCAAACTAGTTTGAAGGGCGTGTTTTCACCACACTGTGGATTATCTTATTGGACCCAACAGAGATGATGTAGTTTTGAATTATGAACGTAGGAAATGTCGTCATTGGACGACGAAAGTCTCCCGGGGAGTGCGGCTGGTGCCACGACGATCGAGGTTTGTGCGACAGGCCTCACCGGGACGATGATCAGCGCTTCAGCATTAAGCTCGAGGAGACCTTCGAAATTGAAATGGTACGCAACGACGACAAGTGTTTTTTTTTCATAATTACGCATGACTTCAACTATGTCAACGTGTAATTTTCATCTTTACAATTCGAGTATAGCTTATCCCATGCCATGCAAGACGCTATGTCTTGGATGGGCTTTTGGATTTTGAAGACCATGAAAATTATGAAACAAAGAAAATTCACCTAAGGACTCATTATGATGTGGATTTTGAAGTAAATCTGTGTAATTCTGGGAGCGTAACCCATTTTGGTTGCAAAAATTGGGAAGCATTTTGCAAGATATATGGTTTTGATGAGGGTATGCTTGTCACCATGGATCTTGTTGATCCTGACATCGACAAGACAATATGGACATTTGGGTCCTTGTTGATACACCTCCAGTTCTACCGCTATGTGAGTTTCTCAAACATACTTAATTATTAACTAATTTGTATTGTTCATTTCAAAATAGTTGACAGCTTATTTCTATTGACAGCTTATTTTGATTGTTCAAACAATGTGCGTAACATGGTAGACAAAGCCCACTACACTGATGGCTCTGAGTTAACTTATCAGGAGAAGAATCATCTGTCGGATTTTGTACTGATCTTGAGAATTACAATATCTATTGTAAAACTCCTCAACATTATGGTCAATACGTGCCAGTAGTGCACGTGTTGAACTACGATAACTACCATGGAGATACCCTGGTAAGATTTTCTACTATTACGACGTTCGTCCATCTTTTGTATACTTCTAAAACTAGTACATCATTGCTAACTATGAAGTTATTACTATGTTTTTCAACAGAGAATCCCAGAGGATTGTGTGCCTCATTTGATGTATCAGAATGGCAGCCTTCGTGTTTTGAACATACATCCAGGTCATCCTACGAATCTCAACTGTCCATACCAGATTTCTAAAAGAAGTGGAGACATGAAAATCAAGGAATGGAAAAAATATATGGACAGTTGGAAGGAGGTTCTTGAAAGCAAAAGGAAGCGAAGCGCAAGAATTGGAGACATGATGATCTTCATTCTCCATAATGGAGAGTTAAGGTCTATATTGTTTTATGCTATTTTACCTTAAATGGGTATTTAGGTCCTGCCTAATGTTGATGATCATGTGCTAAGAACAATTAAGTAGGGTTGGTTCGATGACTATCAAGATGATGATCGTATGACCTGTTATTAATAACGAGTAGAAGTTGTATGATGATGATTAGTAGGACTTGTTAGGATTAGTATTACTTTCGACAAACTCGCTACTCGCGGTCTCGAGACTTGTAATGTTCTATCTCTGTTCGGTCTTTTGAATTCGGAGACTAATATGATGAATTGTATTCGGAGACTAATCTTCTATTGTATTCGATGAACCTGTTGTTGCTGTGTGGTGCTGTCTATATTCTATCCAGTAATATATTTTGTAACCTGTGCAAATATTAGAAAAGAAAAAAAAATCCCTAATATTAATACTAGTGGCACACCACCAACTAGTGCGCCATTAGTAAGCCAGAGCACACTAGTGGCGCATCATCAACTAGTGCGTCATTAGTAAGCCAGAGCACATGGCTAAATATGGCCCCTGGGAGGCATACTAATGGCGCACCGTAGGATATACTAATGGCGCACTGCGTGGTGCGCCATTAGTAAAAAATTCTAATGGCGTGATGCTAGTGGCGCACCTATGGTGCGCCATTAGTAGGAAAAACAGGTGCGCCACTAGCAGGACTTTTCCTAGTAGTGTTAGTTTTTCTTTCCGTTTTTTTCCCTTGATTTATGTATTGAACTATTTTTTTATAAAACACCTTGAAGGGGGCATAGATCAAACATATCCTAAGCTACTCCATTGTTAAACATCATCATACGTGAACTATTAGGTGTAGCAGCTACAAATAGTTCTATCAAGTCCTAGGAGATTAATCCCACCCTCAGCAGCCCTACATCATAGAATCCTAGTTGCGACAGTATCTTCATACCATGTCTTGAACATCATTCACTTCTTCGAGGTGTCAATCCACTTTTGGTGCCTTAATTCTTGTCAAAGTTTAGTCTCTAATCTAAACTAGACTACCAGATTGAAATGTTAGTACAACTGAATACCTGATATATAAACAGAAAGCTACACTCATGTAAGAGACATATAATGCTAGCAGAATGAAACATGCAGTTACATAAAAGGCAGTATTTCACACATGCACAAAAACATGCAAAGACCGTCATCATGGCAAAGGGCAAACAATGGAGACTTTTATATAGCTACTTGTATAGACATCAGCACATGAGTATTGACCACTAAGGCAACATGAAAATAGAGTAGAAACATCTTGTACGACGTGCCATGCATATCTTAGCGATGAATCATATTTCAACAATCTATTGCAATCTAAACCCTGACATTACCACATTTGAAGCCTCTGCCAACAACCCCAAGGTTATTTATAGTACTTCAATTGTTTCTGTTTTTGCTATTGAGTTTCCTGACGACTAAGTCGGTGTTCATGTTAAAAAACGACTATTACCAGTGTTTACCCTCACAGGAGGAAAACACATTGGTGCTTACCATCACTTTTATTTAGCCAATGGAAACTCATAAATAAATAGCAATAGGAAGACACACATACAGGTGCTTAAATGATCCGACTTAATCATTATAACATGACGATGATAATGAATTGGCTCATTTATCACCAACTATTGACATTATTGCATAATTCATGTAAGACATGATTGTTGAAGAGAGGAACTCTCTAATATGTAGTAAAAGCTACCTTGTGCATGTAGACTATTTAGATAGTTCCATATATGTTCAAATTGGCATTGCTATTCCAAGTATAGATGTGAAAGGTAAAATTATACTTATATAAATTTAGAAAGCAAATGGCTGACATCTGACACCAGATACAAGTTCAAGATATGGTCAATCCATGGCACAAGTGTTCTAAAAAATGAAAGCATTTTCAACATCATGTACTATCAATTAACAATAACTATTAACAAAACAACATTGAATAAACGGTCTTATACTGAATGATGATTAGAATCCAAGAGACAAGTCCAAACAGCAAACAGTTCCTTCCAAGACCCAAACAAGACTATTACTAGTTTTCATATGCGGAATCACATGGCCATTTACTGTGTATATATGACTATCTGATGGGCGTGGCAGTGCCCCGTTTAAACTATGGGGCTAGTTGATCCCAAAAGTTACTAGTCCACAGAAGTGAAATTGCATATAAAAATCTAGAGAGCAATGCAAACTTCAGAGAAAATAAATCACTTCACCACACAGTTGTGCAGCCCTGGCCCTGGCACCACCACTGGCCCAAAGAAAGGGACAATAATAGACAATGCCTTCTTACCACTTGGCAACCACTTAGTCCTAAAAGCCTAAAACATCTAAAGTTGTTCTAAATTATCTCCTGAACAAAACGACTAAAAGTCCCAAAGCAACTAATGGCACACAAGATTGAAATTAACAAAAGAATATATATACAAATGTCTATGTGTGTGTGTGTGTCCGTGTGTGTGTGTTGCTTTTGTGATATGTATAAAAGTAGATTTAACAAACCAAGTAATTAATGCTCCAAAATGACTTATCCACTTTCAAACCAAATTAGAAGAGACACTAGTTCCAAGATGTAGGTTGAAATATGGTTTTTAAAGAGCATGAAAAGGGTTAAGAAATATATATAGTAATCCTCCACAGAAGTGTTTAGTACACCATATCATGCACTTCATTGATGCATTGGCCAGAATTAAAGCAGCACTTTGGATCTGCATTGATACATTGATGCCACTGAAAGATCTACATCATAATAATTGTGTCCCACAATATGAACTGTTCCTAATTGCACTAACATGGGAAAAATTAAGAAGATCTACACCGCGATAATTTGGGCCCACAAGATGAATGATTCCTAATTACTATTTAACGTGGGAATTTTTAGGGAGTCTCTAATTAGTATAGACTAGTCATCAACCCGTGCATCTGCACGGGCATGTTTTAAAAATGGTACGAGTTCAAAAACTTTTAGTGAGCATTTGTTGTCTGTAGCGAGCGGACACACTTTTTGTGTGCAAAATATTGGATGAATGAACAATATGAAAACAAATCAATAATGTCATGAAGGTTGTTTATTTAACACACATTAGCTTGTTATGTAACTGTCAAAAAAGTAGATTACATTTTGAAACAATTGCAAAATAATATATAATTTGTGTAGCCACTCGAGATATAACTCATTGTCCTATATGTAACTTCATTCTTAGTGATAAGTATAATAAAAATATATGATATTTCCTGGAGTTAATATAAGTAGATTACATTTTTTCCTCCACGTGGCCGCTGCCTGGAGGTCCACCTTTAGTCCCGGTTGGTAACACCAACCGGTACTAAAGGAAATTTTATGATTTTTTTTGATTTTTTTTAAAATTTTTTTTGAATTTCAAATTTCTGAATTATTTTAACCTCTAATCTCTAATCACCCCTCATCATTCCAAATCATCTAACTTCCCGAACGGTCACCCATCCTCTCACTACTCCAGCCTGAGCACGCTTAACTTTTGGGTTTTATTCTCCCTCGTTTCCCAGTCTGCACTTGTTGTTTTCCTGACAATAGTAAGATGTCAATCCTATTAACCCTCAGCAATTTAGTTTGAGCATGAAGTCACACATTTCACTGTTTGAGTTTGAAACTATTGTTCTAAAAATCAATAATAATTTAGTAACACTAATACTTTTTGAATAAGTAGTTTGACCACAGTTTGACCACAATTTGACCATAGTTGACCAAAATTCAAAAAAACTGAAATAATTATTTAGGAACACTAATGGTAACACTAATACTTTTTGAATAAGTAGTTTGACCATAGTTTGACCAGATTTAACAAAAATTAAAAAAAAACTGAAATTTGAGCATAACTTTATTTCCTTTTAGAATTTGAGGATTCTAAAAATTTGAGCATTATTTAGTAACACTAATGAGTCTGATTGTTCAGGATTAATTCATCATAGACCATGATTATTTCATGTTGTTAAAATTTGCCAACCAACACATTACATGAAATTTTCATAAACTCAGTATAGTTGGATCTTTCCTGTTGACTATGATAACATTAGCACTGAGTTTGCATAAACGTAGAGTGTGTACAGAGAACTTCCTTTAGGGATGCCCAAATCAAACATGAAGTGACACATAAGCTATTGTTTTCTCTTCTAAAACATAAGTTATTTTGTTCAGTTCAGAGTACTATATAATCATTCTCACACATTAGCTTGTTCTCAGGGCTACAAGTACTGCTGGACGAAGAATTTGAAAAGGAGTTCTCGCGAATGCCCCGCTCCTAGGGTTCCCTCGCCGCTGCCGGAGCCCGTTGCCGCCGCTAGCCGGAGGCCGCTCCCCTACCCCTCCCCCTCCCCTCCCTTCCCCGTACCCCCGCATCGCCTCCCCGAGCGAGGCGACCGGGGGCCTCTTCCCCGCTCCTATCTAGCTCTCCTGCCTCGCCCCTGCCTCCTCCCGCCGCCGCCAGCGAGCGCCGCCGGGCCTTTGCCGCGTGGTGCTGGCGGTGGCGGGCCTGCCTTTCCCTGCGCGTGGCTCCCTCCTGCTCAAAGGGTGGCGGCTGGCGGCGGTGCTCCTCAGCCATCATCGGTGCGGCCCGTCGGTGGTGGTGCCGCGGGCCCGGTGGCTCTCGACGCCGCGGTGCGGCTGTTGGCCGTGGGGTGGCGCGATGGCCGGCGGTGCCCGCGCAGCCAAATCTGGGCCCATTTGGGCCCATCTGGGTTGGGGCGGGCCGATGGCTTGGCGTTCGGCGGCGACGTTCCTTGGTGGTGGCGTGGTGGCGATGGTCTCAGGCGGTGAGGACTTTGTTGGTCGGCGAGCTGCAGCGTGGTGACAGGACTGTCCGGGTCCACGTGGGCCCAACCGGGCAGTCGAGGCCCGGCAGGTCCTCGTCGCCGCATCCGGTCAGCTCCGCTGTGGCAATGGAGGCTGTCCCCTCCCTCCGGTCGAGTTGTGGTTGCTCCCGTGGCTGCTGCCTTCTCTTCCTCTCCATATCTCATGTTGACAACTCAGTGAGGTGGTGGGGGCTATCCGGTATTCATGGTGGCACAAGCTGGTGGGTGGCTGAGGGGGTGGTGCATTGCGAAATGCCTGGGGTGGTGGTGGTGTTGTGGTTCGGGAGAAACCCCTGTCTGCCTGGCCAGCACTGATGCGATGACGCCTGCGGGAGTCGTCGGACCTTCGTGAGGGGCAGCGGTATACCCCTTCCCCACTATCCCTTGCGTACCGAGGGAAACCCTAGAACTTGTTCGGGCAACAGTGGCAGCATCGTCGCATTCCTTCTTGAAGGTGTTGATTGGGGCGCGGTGCTTCGGGATGCTGGGAGGGTGGTGGTACTTCTTCGAAGGGTGCAGCGGTTGCCGGTCTTCCTTTCTTCGTTGATCTGCCCGTGTTGGCATTTATTTGTCTTTCTTCTTCTTGTTTTTCTTTTGGGCTTATCTGTGCTGCTGCCCCAGCGAGCTGGATGTATAGGGTGTTTGCTTTATAATATAAAGCGGGGGGGGGGGGGGGGACCCTTTATCGTCAACTTGTTCTCAACATCAAATCAATTTCAACTCGGTCACTATATTCAATTTAGTACGACAATAGATTTATAAGTTCTATAAAATGGGTAAAAATCCACGCATCTAGAGGTCACATAGGGAATGCATATGTAAAATTTGATAAATTTGTGTGATAATTTTTACTCAAAGAAAATAACATGATACTTTATGTATGTAATTATTGTAGTCTAAATACATTTTTACAGCTTGTCACGTATACCATACTGTACCTAGTGTCGGTTTAGTGCACAATAACTTAACTTTTTATTTATATCTTTATTTATCTCGGGTTGAAACTTATCGTATTTCCTCGCATGTATAAGCGCACGCATGTGTGCGTGTATTTTACATGCATGTAAATTTTCATATTTTTCAAAACAAAATAAAATGTTGTTTCCCCCAAGTTAATCTATCACGATGTCAAGTTAGTGGAGGACGATCCATACTACAATTTTGGCTCTCCTTGGAGTTCATGCGCACGCATGGGAAGTTTTTCAACTCATTTTGCAGATATATTCACATTGCCCATGCATGTCGAACAAACTGTGAACATATATGTAAACCACCTTCTAAATATTTTTCCCTTTTTTATTTATATCGGTGGGGTTTTTATGGGTGGAGGCTTTCTCGTTTTTTTTGCATAGATGGTAGACGTGGCAGATGCTATTTTGTATTGTACGGACAGTCTATGTTACGTAATTTTTCATTTTCTATCCTGTTCGTAAAATTTACAATCCAACAATATAATTAATTCTAATGATGTGGATTAGGGAAGACGGCTTTTTTATCCTAGCTGTAAATTTTACAATCCAACTGTATAATTAATTCTAATGATGTGATTAAGGAGACGGCTTGAAAGGTGCATCCAATTGGTAAATATAAGAAAGATAGAAAGATTTCCTAAAAAAAGATAGATAGATAAGCATGGTTATTAGGTCAGGAAATATTATACACTACTAGGTTAATGAGTATGTATGTATCCAGGCTAGCTTTGGAGTAGCCTGCGCAAAGTAGGAGGACAGCGAGTAGGAGGTTTGGCCTTAAATGGCTCTAGCTGTTTGCGCGAGCGAGAAAGGATATGGACGAACAGAGAAAGCTGGGAGGAGGAGGAGAGAGAGGTCGATGAGCAGCAGAGGAGCGCAGTCAAACCGGCAGTTTCACTTCGGTGCGAAAAACAGCATATGGAAACAAGATTGGCAGGGCTGGCGTATGACTGAGTGGCGTTGGCGTTACCAGTCCGGCGCATATAAGTAGGAGCGACGGCGAGCCGGAGGTCACACAGCCGAGCAGCAAGATCTCTCTTCCTCCTCCGTCCTCTCCTCCAGTCCTCTCCTCCGGCCAGCGTGAGCTTGAGAGAGGTTGGTACCTACAGGTAGCCATGGACGGCCATCGCCGTGCGCCGCGCCAGATTCTGGTGCTCGAGGAGTATGCACCTCTAATCATACACTACATCTCTTTCAGCCTTATGTTTCTTTCTGTTTGTAATCTCATTGCCGCCGGTGTCGCAGGGCGTTCAAGAAATGTCCCCACCCCGACCAGACTCAGGTCGCAAATCTCAGCCGCCGGCATGGAGGTCTCAGAGATCCAATACTGGTTCCAGACTCGGCGGGCGCAGATCAAGGTATGTACTGATAAGTAGCTCTAATAGATGCACTCTGCGACCTTCATTTTGAGGAACGAACTTGCCAAACTTTTGGCTGACTTGGGTCGGATTTTCTGCATTTGCGTGGGCCATTGGAAATTTGTAATTAACAAAGCTCTTATTGTATAGGGATCTTCATCGAACACAAGGCCTCCGACCAAGGGATCTTCATCGTCAGATCCTTGATGCTCCTCTCATTCGACAACTTCGCCTTCATTCTTTGACACAAGGAGGAGCGTCATAGAGATGGAGGCTGATGTTCGTCGCGCTATTGTGGTCTTTCTCGGTTTAGTGTTTGTGCGTGTGTGTTTCGTCTTATTAGCCAAGGCCCCCTTCGGGTTTGTATCGTGTGCATCTGTGGCTCTTGAGCCTTGGACCCGAGATAGGTTTGTATCTTGTGGTGTTGTGTTTACCTTGCATTTGAATTTTAAACTCTGCCACCGTACCCTGAACCTTGCTATAGTTGGGGTTTAGGTTTGACTAAGCAATAAGAAATTATCTGAATATTTTTGTATTCTTGTTAATAGTTTGTACTGTCCAATCGATTGTCCGATGTCCAACTGTTCAAGATTTGTATGCAGAATCTGGAAGAACCAAAAGCACCGACGAGCGTTCATAATGGTCTTACTGTTCAAGATTTGTATAAAGATCTTGATTTTTTTAGGCTTTTGGTGTCTTATGTGTTTGTGATTCATGACATGTACCAGTATTAAGTGGTTGAAAAAATAATACCAACAGCGGGAACTTCCACGGGAGCGGCATCACGCCGCACTTCTGCCCTACTAGTGAACAGTAAGACTGGTTTGAAAAATAGCTCAGTTCTTTGAAAAAACAAAACTTATGACCTATGGAGGATGTCTGCTCCTAGTCAACTCTGTGCTCACCAGCCTAAATATATTGATGCACTAATTTTTTTAAAGTATCAAAAGGGGCACACAAAAGACTGGATTACTACTAATCCAAATTCTTCCGGCAGTGCAATGAATATAGAAGGAAATATGGCTCGGAGAACTGGGATATTCTTTCTAGGACAAAAGACCAAGGGGGTGGGATATTCTTAGCAAATGGCTATATATGTTACTTACAGTGAAGGAGGGGGTGTGGCAAGAGTTGCTACACAATAAATACCTCCACTCCAAGACATCATCTTGAGTAACGGCACAGATGTTGAACTCACCATTTTGAAGGTCTTGATAGAGACAATAATAATGTTATTATTTTATTTCCTTATATCATAATAAATGTTTATTATTCATGCTAGAATTGTATTATCCGGAAACATAATACTTGTGTGAATACATAGACAAACCAAACGTCACTAGTATGCCTCTACTTGACTAGCTCATTAATCAAAGATGGTTATATTTCCTAACCACAGACATGTGTTGCCATTTGATTAACGGGATCACATTATTAGGAGGATGATGTGATTGACATGACCCATTCCATTAGCTTAGCACCCGATCGTTTAGTATGTTGCTATTGCTTTCTTCATGACTTATACATGTTCCTATGACTATGAGATTATGCAACTCCCGTTTGCCGGAGGAACACTTTGTGTGCTACCAAACGTTACAACGTAACTGGGTGATTATAAAGGAGCTGTACAGGTGTCTCCAAAGGTACATTTTGGGTTGGCGTATTTCGAGATTAGGATTTGTCACTCCGATTGTTGGAGAGGTATCTCTGGGCCCTCTCGGTAATGCACATCACATAAGCCTTGCAAGCATTTCAACTAATGAGTTAGTTGCGAGATGATGTATTACGAAACGAGTAAAGAGACTTGCCGGTGACGAGATTGAACTAGGTATTGAGATACCGACGATCGAATCTCGGGCAAGTAAAATACCGATGACAAATGGAACAACGTATGTTGTTATGCGGTCTGACCGATAAAGATCTTCGTAGAATATGTAGGAGCCAATATGAGCATCCAGGTTCCGCTATTGGTTATTGACCGGAGACGTGTCTCGGCCATGTCTACATTGTTCTCGAACCCGTAGGGTCCGCACGCTTAAGGTTTTGATGACGGTTATATTATGAGTTTATGAGTTTTGATGTACCGAAGTTAGTTCGGAGTCCCGGATGTGATCACGGACATAACGAGGAGTCTCGAAATGGTCGAGACATAAAGATTGATATATTAGACGGCTATATTCGGACATCGGAAGTGTTCCGGGTGATTTCAGAGAAAACTGGAGAGCCGGAGGGTTACCGGAACCCTTCCGGGAGAAGTAATGGGCCATATGGGCCTTAGTGGAGAGAGAGAGGGGCAGCCAGGGTGGGCCGCGCGCCTCCTCCCCCTGGTCCGAATTGGACTAGGAGAGGGGGGGTGGCGCCCCCCTTTCCTTCTCCCTCCCCACTTCCTTCCCCCTCCTAGTAGGAGTCCTACTCCTACTAGGAGGAGGACTCCTCCTGGCGCGCCAATAGGGGCCGGCCGGCCTCCTCCCCTTGCTCCTTTATATACGGGGGCAGGAGGCACCCCTAGACACACAAGTTGATCCACGTGATCATATTCTTAGCCGTGTGCGGTGCCCCCTTCCACCATAATCCTCGATAATATTGTAGCGGTGCTTAGGCGAAGCCCTGCGACGGTAGTACATCAAGATCGTCACCACGCCGTCGTGCTGACGGAACTCTACCCCGACACTTTGCTGGATCGGAGTCCGGGGATCGTCATCGAGCTGAACGTGTGCTAAAACTCGGAGGTGCCGTAGTTTCGGTGCTTGGTCGGTCGGGCCGTGAAGACGTATGACTACATCAACCGCGTTGTGCTAATGCTTCCGCTATCGGTCTATAAGGGTACATAGATCACACTCTCCCCTCTCATTGCTATGCATCACCATGATCTTGCGTGTGCGTAGGAAAATTTTGAAATTACTACGTTCCCCAACAGTGGCATCCGAGCCTGGTTTTATGCGTTGATGTTATATGCATGAGTAGAACACAAGTGAGTTGTGGGCGATATAAGTCATACTGCTTACCAGCATGTCATACTTTGGTTCGGCGGTATTGTTGGACGAAGCGGCCCGGACCGACATTACGTGTACGCTTACGCGAGACCGGTTCTCCCGACGTGCTTTGCGCAAAGGTGGCTAGCGGGTGACAGTTTCTCCAACTTTAGTTGAACCAAGTGTGGCTACGCCCGGTCCTTGCGAAGGTTAAAACAACACCAACTTGACAAACTATCGTTGTGGTTTTGATGCGTAGGTAAGATTGGTTCTTTCTTAAGCCCATAGCAGCCACGTAAAACTTGCAACAACAAAGTAGAGGACGTCTAACTTGTTTTTGTAGGGCATGTTGTGATGTGATATGGTCAAGATATGATGCTAAATTTTATTGTATGAGATGATCATGTTTTGTAACCAAGTTATCAGCAACTGGCAGGAGCCATATGGTTGTCGCTTTATTGTATGCAATGCAATTGCGCTGTAATGCTTTACTTTATCACTAAGTGATAGCGATAGTCGTGGAAGCATAAGATTGGCGAGACGACAACGATGCTACGATGGTGATCAAGGTGTCGCGCCGGTGACGATGGTGATCACGACAGTGCTTTGAAGATGGAGATCACAAGCACAAGATGATGATGGCCATATCATATCACTTATATTGATTGCATGTGATGTTTATATTTTATGCATCTTATCTTGCTTTGATTGACGGTAGCATTTTAAGATGATCTCTCACTAATTATCAAGAAGTGTTCTCCCTGAGTATGCACCGTTGCGAAAGTTCTTCGTGCTGAGCACCACGTGATGATCGGGTGTGATAGGCTCTACGTTCAAATACAACGGGTGCAAAACAGTTGCACACGCAGAATACTCAGGTTATACTTGACGAGCCAAGCATATACAGATATGGCCTCGGAATATGGAGACCGAAAGGTCGAGCGTGAATCATATAGTAGATATGATCAACATAGCGATGTTCACCAATGAAACTACTCCATCTCACGTGATGATCGGACATGGTTTAGTTGATTTGGATCACGTAATCACTTAGAGGATTAGAGGGATGTCTATCTAAGTGGGAGTTCTTTAGTAATATGATTAATTGAACCTAAATTTATCATGAACTTAGTACCTGATAGTATCTTGCTTGTTTATGTTTGATTGTAGATAGATGGCCCGTGCTGTTGTTCCGTTGAATTTTAATGCGTTCCTTGAGAAAGCAAAGTTGAAAGATGATGGTAGCAATTACACGGACTGGGTCCGTAACTTGAGGATTATCCTCATTGCTGCACAGAAGAATTACGTCCTGGAAGCACCGCTGGGTGCCAGGCCTGCTGCTGGAGCAACACCAGATGTTATGAACGTCTGGCAGAGCGGAGCTGATGACTACTCGATAGTTCAGTGTGCCATGCTTTACGGCTTAGAATCGGGACTTCAACAACGTTTTGAACGTCATGGAGCATATGAGATGTTCCAGGAGTTGAAGTTAATATTTCAAGCAAATGCCCAGATTGAGAGATATGAAGTCTCCAATAAGTTCTATAGCTGCAAGATGGAGGAGAACAGTTCTGTCAGTGAGCATATACTCAAAATATTTGGGTATAATAATCACTTGATTCAATTGGGATTTAATCTTCTAGATGATTGCGTCATTGACAGAATTCTCCAATCACTTCCACCAAGCTACAAGAGCTTCGTGATGAACTATAATATGCAAGGGATGATAAGACTATTCCCGAGCTCTTCGCAATGCTGAAAGCTGCGGAGGTAGAAATCAAGGAGCATCAAGTGTTGATGGTCAATAAGACCACTAGTTTCAAGAAAAAGGGCAAAGGGAAGAAGAAGGGGAACTTCAAAAAGAATAGCAAGCAAGTTGCTACTCAAGAGAAGAAACCGAAACCTGGACCTAAGCCTGAAACTGAGTGCTTCTACTGCAAGCAGACTGGTCACTAGAAGCGGAACTGCCCCAAGTATTTGGCGGATAAGAAGGATGGCAATGCGAACAAAGGTATATGTGATATACATGTTATTGATGTGTACCTTACTAATGCTCGCAGTAGCACCTGGGTATTTGATACTGGTTCTGTTGCTAACATTTGCAACTCGAAACAGGGACTACAGATTAAGCGAAGATTGGCTAAGGACGAGGTGACGATGCGCGTGGGAAATGGTTCCAAAGTCGATGTGATCGCGGCCGGCACGCTACCTCTACATCTACCTTCGGGATTAGTATTAGACCTAAATAATTATTATTTGGTGCCAGCGTTAAGCATGAACATTATATCTGGATCTTGTTTGATGCGAGATGGTTATTCATTTAAATTAGAGAATAATGGTTGTTCTATTTATATGAGTAATATCTTTTATGGTCATGCACCCTTAAAGAGTGGTTTATTCTTATTAAATCTCGATAGTAGTGACACACATATTCATAATGTTGAAACCAAAAGATGCAGAGTTGATAATGATAGTGCAACTTATTTGTGGCACTGCCGTTTGGGTCATATCGGTGTAAAGCGCATGAAGAAACTCCATACTGATGGGCTTTTGGAACCACTTGATTATGAATCACTTGGTACTTGCGAACCGTGCCTTATGGGTAAGATGACAAAAACACCGTTCTCCGGTACTATGGAGAGAGCAACAGATTTGGAAATCATACATACAGATGTATGTGGTTCGATGAATGTTGAGGCTCGTGGCGGATATCGTTATTTTCTCACCTTCACGGATGACTTAAGAAGATATGGGTATATCTACTTAATGAAACATAAGTCTGAAACATTTGAAAAGTTCAAAGAATTTCAGAGTGATGTTGAAAATCATCGTAAAATTCCTGCGATCTGATCGTGGAGGAGAATATTTAAGTTACGAGTTTGGTGTACATTTGAAACAATGCGGAATAGTTTCGCAACTCACGCCACCCGGAACACCACAGCGTAATGGTGTGTCCGAACGTCGTAATCGTACTTTACTAGATATGGTGCGATCTATGATGTCTCTTACTGATTTACCGCTATCGTTTTGGGGTTATGCTCTAGAGACGGCCGCATTCATGTTAAATAGGGCACCATCAAAATCCGTTGAGACGACGCCTTATGAACTATGGTTTGGCAAGAAACCAAAGTTGTCGTTTCTGAAAGTTTGGGGTTGCGATGCTTATGTGAAAAAGCTTCAACCTGATAAGCTCGAAACCAAATCGAAGAAATGTGTCTTCATAGGATATCCAAAGGAAACTATTGGATACACCTTCTATCACAGATCCGAAGGCAAAACTTTTGTTGCTAAATTCGTAAACTTTCTAGAGAAGGAGTTTCTCTCGAAAGAAGTGAGTGGGAGGAAAGTAGAACTTGATGAGGTAACTGTACCTGCTCCATTATTGGAAAGTAGTACATCACAGAAACTAGTTTGTGTGACACCTACACCAATTAGTGAGGAAGCTAATGATGATGATCATGAAGCTTCAGAACAAGATACTACTGAACCTCGTAGATCAACCAGAGTAAGATCCGCACCAGAGTGGTACGGTAATCCTGTTCTGGAAGTCATGCTACTAGATCATGATGAACCTACGAACTATGGAGAAGCGATGGTGAGCCCAGATTCCGCAAAATGGCTTGAAGCCATGAAATCTGAGATGGGATCCATGTATGAGAACAAAGTATGGACTTTGGTTGACTTGCCCAATGATTGGCAAGCAATTGAGAATAAATGGATCTTTAAGAAGAAGACTGACGCTGATGGTAATGTTACTGTCTACAAAGCTCGACTTGTCGCAAAAGGTTTTCGACAAGTTCAAGGGATTGACTACGATGAGACCTTCTCACCCGTAGCGATGCTTAAGTCTGTCCGAATCATGTTAGCAATTGCCGCATTTTATGATTATGAAATTTGGCAGATGGATGTCAAAACTGCATTCCTGAATGGATTTCTGCAAGAAGAGTTGTATATGATGCAACCGGAAGGTTTTGTCGATCCAAAGGGAGCTAACAAAGTGTGCAAGCTCCAGCGATCCATTTATGGACTGGTGCAAGCTTCTCGGAGTTGGAATAAACGCTTTGATAGTGTGATCAAAGCATTTGGTTTTGTACAGACTTTTGGAGAACCCTGTATTTACAAGAAAGTGAGTGGGAGCTCTGTAGCATTTCTGATATTATATGTAGATGACATATTACTAATCAGAAATGATATAGAATTTCTGGATAGCATAAAGGGATACTTGAATAAGAGTTTCTCAATGAAAGACCTCGGTGAAGCTGCTTACATATTGGGCATTAAGATCTATAGAGACAGATCAAGACGCTTAATTGGACTTTCACAAAGCACATACCTTGACAAAGTTTTGAAAAAGTTCAAAATGGATCAAGCAAAGAAAGGATTCTTGCCTGTGTTACAAGGTGTGAAATTGAGTAAGACTCAATGCCCGACCAATGCAGAAGATAGAGAGAAAATGAAAGATGTTCCCTATGATTCAACCATAGGCTCTATCATGTATGCAATGCTGTGTACCAGACCTGATGTGTGTCTTGCTATAAGTCTAGCAGGCAGGTACCAAAGTAATCCAGGAGTGGATCACTGGACAGCGGTCAAGAACATCCTGAAATACCTGAAAAGGACTAAGGATATGTTTCTCATATATGGAGGTGACAAAGAGCTCATCGTAAATGGTTACGTTGATGCAAGCTTTGACACTGATCCGGACGATTCTAAATCGCAAACTGGATACGTGTTTAAATTAAACGGTGGAGCTGTCAGTTGGTGCAGTTCTAAACAAAGCGTTGTGGCGGGATCTACATGTGAAGCGGAGTACATAGCTGCTTTGGAAGCAGCAAACGAAGGAGTCTGGATGAAGGAGTTCATATCCGATCTAGGAGTCATACCTAGTGCATCGGGTCCAATGAAAATCTTTTGTGACAATACTGGTGCAATTGCCTTGGCAAAGGAATCCAGATTTCACAAGAGAACCAAGCACATCAAGAGACACTTCAATTCCATCCGGGATCTAGTCCAGATGGGAGACATAGAGATTTGCAAGATACATACGTATCTGAATGTAGCAGACCCGTTGACTAAGCCTCTTCCACAAGCAAAACATGATCAGCACCAAAGCTCCATGGATGTTAGAATCATTACTGTGTAATCTAGATTATTGACTCTAGTGCAAGTGGGAGACTGAAGGAAATATGCCCTAGAGGCAATAATAATGTTATTATTTTATTTCCTTATATCATGATAAATGTTTATTATTCATGCTAGAATTGTATTATCAAGAAACATAATACTTGTGTGAATACATAGACAAACCAAACGTCACTAGTATGCCTCTACTTGACTAGCTCATTAATCAGAGATGGTTATGTTTCCTAACCATAGACATGTGTTGTCATTTGATTAACGGGATCACATTATTAGGAGAATGATGTGATTGACATGACCCATTCCATTAGCTTAGCACCCGATCGTTTAGTATGTTGCTATTGCTTTCTTCATGACTTATACATGTTCCTATGACTATGAGATTATGCAACTCCCGTTTGCCGGAGGAACACTTTGTGTGCTACCAAACGTCACAATGTAACTGGGTGATTATAAAGGAGCTCTACAGGTGTCTCCAAAGGTACATGTTGGGTTGGCGTATTTTGAGATTAGGATTTGTCACTCCGATTGTTGGAGAGGTATCTATGGGCCCTCTCGGTAATGCACATCACATAAGCCTTGCAAGCATTTCAACTAATGAGTTAGTTGCGAGATGATGTATTATGAAACGAGTAAAGAGACTTGCCGGTAACGAGATTGAACTAGGTATTGAGATACCGACGATCGAATCTCGGGCAAGTAAAATACCGATGACAAAGGGAACAACGTATGTTGTTATGCGGCCTGACCGATAAAGATCTTCGTAGAATATGTAGGAGCCAAGATGAGCATCCAGGTTCCGCTATTGGTTATTGACCGGAGACGTGTCTCGGTCATGTCTACATTGTTCTCGAACCCATAGGGTCCGCACGCTTAAGGTTTCGATGACAGTTATATTATGAGTTTATGAGTTTTGATGTACCGAAGTTAGTTCGGAGTCCCGGATGTGATCACGGACATAACGAGGAGTCTCAAAATGGTCGAGACATAAAGATTGATATATTAGACGGCTATATTCGGACACCGAAAGTGTTCCGGGTGATTTCGGAGAAAATCGGAGAGCCGGAGGGTTACCGGAACCCTACCGGAAGAAGTAATGGGCCATATGGGCCTTAGTGGAGAGAGAGAGGGGCAGCCAGGGTGGGCCGCGCGCCTCCTCCCCCCTGGTCCGAATTGGACTAGGAGAGGGGGGGTGGCGCCCCCCTTTCCTTCTCCCTCCCCACTTCCTTCCCCCTCCTAGTAGGAGTCCTACTCCTACTAGGAGGAGGACTCCTCCTGGCGCACCAATAGGGGCCTGCCGGCCTCCTCCCCTTGCTCCTTTATATACGGGGGCATGGGGCACCCCTAGACACACAAGTTGATCCACGTGATCATATTCTTAGCCGTGTGCGGTGCCCCCTTCCACCATAATCCTCGATAATATTGTAGCGGTGCTTAGGCGAAGCCCTGCGACGGTAGTACATCAAGATCGTCACCACGCCGTCGTGCTGACGGAACTCTACCCCGACACTTTGCTGGATCGGAGTCCGGGGATCGTCATCGAGCTGAACGTGTGCTAAAACTTGGAGGTGCCGTAGTTTCGGTGCTTGATCGGTCGGGCCGTGAAGACGTACGACTACATCAACCGCGTTGTGCTAACGCTTCCGCTGTCGGTCTACAAGGGTACGTAGATCACACTCTCCCCTCTCGTTGCTATGCATCACCATGATCTTGCGTGTGCGTAGGAAAATTTTGAAATTACTACGTTCCCCAACATGTATAGACTGCATTTTTTTTCGTAGAGGCGGTTTTATAGTGGGTGATGGTCGTATTATGAGATTCTGGTAGGATACCTGACTAGGAGACGAGCCATTGGCCTTACAATACCTGGACTGTTATGATATTGGGCAACGGAAGGAGGTTGATGCTAATACCATATCTATTAGTGACAAGTCCGTTGAGTGACTAGTTTCGGCGAGCCTTAGTTGAGATAAGTGGACCGCTTTGTTTGATTTAGTACGTCGGTTCATGTCGATCAACTTAACTGACGAACCAGACTCGTTACGATCATGATTGACTCCTTGTCTTTTCTTAGTTAAATCTATGTGTGCGGGTCTTATTAACGCTGGACTTCTTGTAGAAAACACATTTGAAAAACTAAAGTTCTGCTCAAGTTTTTTTGATTGGTTCCTCTATAAAGTGGTCATCTTAACGAAGGATAATCTCGTAAAATAAATGAAAGGGAGCACCAACTTGGTAGGCTGGTGTCTGATGACTCCTATGTCACATTTGCTTGCTGGGGATATCAGAGAGCACTTGCATAACAAGTCGTAAGTTTAATTAACTCTACACGCCTCCCCACAAATTCTGCTACAACATGCTAAATTTTGACTGCTCACTGAACCCATGATCCTAGCTTAAAATAATCATTTCCTGATATGTGTTTCAGGTATTTCATTGTAATCGACACGATATGGAAACAGATCACTGAAGTATCATGGAATCTGAATTTTGGTGCAAGTAGCAGAGTAATGGTGACAACCACTATGCAGTCAGTATTTAACGCTTGCAACTCTAGCAAGGGCTATGTGCAAAAAGTAAGAAGACCTGCTAACTAAGAAACAGCACTCGAAACGATTGTTCTTCAAGAAAGCTTCAGTTTACATGGAGAAAAGGAAATTCTGATGAGAAGTGAAGGCCAACCATTTGCTCTTGCTAGCATGGCCGCAAGTGTCTACATGCTGAGAATCCTAATCTCTAGATGTTGAAGAATGTGCCCACTTGGATGATCATCTAAAATAAAATAGACAACCTTCTGCTTCTAAAACATCTGAGCCTTGGGAACGCTTTTAATTACAAGCCTTCCAAATGGGACAGAAAAACTGAGGCTTCTAGAGACACTCGAATCCATGCAAGTCACGTTAATTCATCTGCTTCAAAAGTTTCAGATTTCGGAACCGCACAACTTTTTGTTACCAGGACATTACAACTTGGAGACACTGGGAGGATTTGTTGCTGATGAGCGCCAAGGGTTTCCACAAAGCGTGAGTCGCATGAAAGAACTGAGGATGGGCAATATCCTTAATTCCTTAGGAGCACCCTGTTATCTTATTAGATCACTGAAGATAAACAGCAGCAGGTTGCTTGAGCAGCCCCAAAATGTCAAATTCGCTAGCTACGTGTTCTCAGCGAACTGTGCCAGAGGAGATGCGATCCTCAGGTCGGACTTGTTGCCCAACCTCAGTCTCGAGGCTACTGCATTGACGATTCAATGCAGGAAATTTAAAGCGCAATACGATTTTCGAGAAGACTAACTACTTCACCGTGTTCTTTCGTAAAGTATGCTCCAAAGCGAGAATTAGATCCTCGGCTTGGTTTTGCAAATCGTTCAGAGTCTCGGGGGCTACTAGGATCACAGTTTTATTGTATCCTTGAGCTACATATTGGAAAGATCATATATATGCTAATCCCATGAAAAGTAATGACTTTACATAAAGAAAAGTATAAGTGGTAAACTTTTTAAAAAGTTAACAAACATAGTATTGGTTAATGATACAAGTCATGAAGAAGTTAATAAAAAAAGAGAAGATTCAGTTATAAATATATTATCTTGGACATCTTTTATGATTGTGAGCCCTCATTAAGTATTCCATTTCAAATTGTTGACGTCGGACAAGAAAGACAACGTAATGAGTTATGATTGCTTATAATCAGATAGAAATTATATTGTTATAAATGCTCCAACATGTGGTGTTTGCTCAATATGTTTGCTAGCCAAAAATCCGTACCAAGTAGAGATACTACTTGTACATCCAAAATCCTTAAATCAAGTTGCATGTCATGGGAGTACACTATATCTACCTATGGATTGAGTAAGATCCTTCAAGTAAGTTGTCATCGGTGCATAAAGCAATAAAATTGTTACTAAATATGTGTGATCTTTTATTGTAAGAGAAAATAAGCTTTGTACGATCTTGTGATGGTAAAGAAATAAAAGCGACGGACTACATAATAATGTTTGCTATCACAAGGGGCAATATAAAGTGACGTTCCTTTACATTAAAAGCTTGCACATCCAAAACCCAAAAAGCGCATGACAACCTTTGTTTCCCTCCGCGACGGGCCAATCTTTTACATCTTATGTATTTACTCTTCATGCAAGAGTCAATAGTGTTCTCCTCTATTCCTTTTTCTTTTTTTTGCAAGCATCATGTGGTGAGGAAAGATATAGGCATATATGTCCAGTTAGATGTACGTGGTCATTTTTTATTATTGTTGACATTAACCTTGACGTAAATGAGTTAGGAGGCGAAACTATAAGCCCCTATCTTTCTATGTGTCTGACTGAAACTTTTGCTCCATATATATGTCGTGAGTGTCAGCAGCCATAGAAGACTAAATGATAGTTTGAATATGTGGACGTGCAAAACAAAAGCTCTTACATGAGACCCTTTCTGAAAATATGATGAATAGTAATTGCGTTGTTGACTTAATTAGAACATAGTTTGTTAGTCTTCCAGAAAGTTTATGCCTTATGCTTCGTTGTTGTGATGAATTGTTACTTTCTCATGAGAAGTTTTATGATAAAATGTATTGCTGGTATGACATTGATCATGATGTTACTATGTCTACATTTCGTTTTTAGCGACACATCTCTCTCTAAACATGTGGTCATGTTTATCGATATCGGCTATTGCTTGAGACCAATGGAGGTCTAAGCTTGGGGGAGTTTATATGTCCATTTTTCATAATGTTTTCCTACTGTTATTTATGATGTTTTTTATCAATATAATACTTTGTGGTACAATTCTAATGAATTTTCTCTCTTAATTTGCAAGATTTATATGAAGAGGGAGATTGCCGGCACCTGAAATTCTGGACCTCAAAAAGCTACATCAGATATACCTGTTCTGCACAACTCTAAATGAGCTGAAATTTCACGGAGAATTATTTTGGAATATATGAAAGATACTGGAGAAAAGAAATACCAGAGGGGGCCACCAGGTGCCCACGAGGCACCCAGGCGTGCCCTGGTAGTGAGTGGGGCCCCTGGCCATCCTTTGAGGCTCATCTTCTGCTATAAGAATTCATTTGCCCTAGAAAAAAAAATAAGGAGATGACTTTTGGGACGAAGCGCCGCCGTCTCGAGGCGTAACCTGGGCAGAAGCACTTTTGCTCTCCGGCGGAGTGATTTCGCCGGGGATACTTACCTCCGGTAGGGGAAATCGAAGCCATCGACATCACCAACAACTCTCTCATCATGGGAGGACTAATCTTCATTAACATCTTCACCAGTACAATCTCATCTCAATCCTTAATAGTATTCAATAACACTCTGATCTTGGACACGAATATGATTTGTGAGTAGTAACTTTTGTTCTTGAGGACATAGGAGAAGTCTTGTCATAAGTAATCATGCGAATGTGGTATTCGTTCGATATTTTGATGATATGTATGTTGTTGTTTCCCGTAGTGGTGTCGTGTGAACGTCGACTACATAACACTTCACCATATTTGGGCCTACGGAAGGCATTATGGAGTAGTAATTAGATGATGGGTTGCTAGAGTGACAAAAGCTTAAACCCTAGCTTGTTTATGCGCTATTCCGTAAGGGGCTGTGATACGTCTCCAATGTATCTACTTTTCCAAACACTTTTGCCCTTGTTTTGGACTCTAACTTGCACGATTTGAATGGAACTAAGAGCATCTCCAGTCGTTGGCCCCCCAGGAGGCGCTAAAAATTGCCCCTGGGGGCGCACCGGCGCAAAACGCGCGCTAGGGGCGTGATGCCACCCAGTCGCAGCGCCCACGGGATTTTTTTGAACGGCGCAAACACGGCGAGTTCATGCATATTTCGGCGACTTCAATCCAAATTCAACCAAACACGGCACAAACACGCCCGCTCATACATATTTAAAGTATTTTACAAAAAAAACACAGTACTAGGCTCGCCCGCCATCTCGCTCGCCTCGCCGCTCCTCGCTGGCCGCGGACCTTGTAGTTCTACATGCCGATGAGGCTGTAGAATCGCGTGTAGTCGGCGCCGTCATCGTCGCCGCCTCCGTCGTGGCCGACGTCCCTGCTGCAACCCTCCCCCGGTTGGCGCGGCGGGTTGGACGGTCCGGCGGCGTCCCCGTCGTCATTGCTATCGAGGATCACGACGCCGTGCTCGTCCTCACGCCCACGCTTCCGGGCGGAGATCTCCTCCAGGGCCCCGGTCTGCCGGGTCATCTCCGTCCGGACGTAGTCGTCGCGCGCCCACCGCAGGGCGTCCGCGTCGGAGAAGCCGCGCCGGGCTATCTCCTCGTACTCCGGGGGGAGGCTGGGCTCCGGTTTGGGCGCAACGAGGACGAGGCGGCCCGAGGTGGGGGCGGAGTCGACGACACGGACACCGGAGCTGCGGGTGCGCCGGCTGACAGGCGTGTCGTCCTGGGGCTCCGGCTTGACAGGGCGGAGGTAGGGAGAGCTGGTCGACCGACCAGACGAGGAGGATGACACCCCGGGGTCCATGCGCCTCGGCGTCTACAAGCTCCCACGGCGGCGAGAGAAGGATGGCGGGGAGGGGTACTCCAGCCTCGGCGTGTTGCCGCCCTCGATGTACTCGAGGATGGCCTCCAGCGTGCGGCCGGGCACGCCCCACCATCGGTGCCGCCCCTCGGAGTTGAGCCTGCCGGAGTGCACGACGCCGTTGGTGGCCTCGAGCTGCTCGGCGTGACGGCGGTGGAAGTAGGGCTCCCAGAGCGGGCTGTTGGGGACGTAGCGCGGCCCCTCCCTCGCCTCCCGTGGCAGAGAGGCACGAATACGCGCGATCTCCGCATGACGCGCCACCCCGGTGGGCGGTGGTGGCACCGGGAGCCCGCCGGCGCTGATTCTCCACGCCCTGGGCACCCGCATGTCCGGCGGGACCGGGTACTCGTCCTCGTAGAGGAGCCGAGCTTCGTTTTCGTGAAGGTGGCGGCGACCGAAGCCGTTCGCCGCCGCGCCGTCGCATGGGAATCGTTCGGCCATTTCTACGAACTGGGACGGCTAGGGGAGAGGGAGGAAGGGGAGATAGGGTGCGTCGGCAGGGAGGCTCTGTGCGCGCCACCGGCGCGCTGGGGTCGGCTTATATAGGCGGAGGCGGCGCGAGCAAGCGTGGCGGCCTCGTCTACGCGTGGCATGCGTGGGGACGCACGTCGTCACGCATTCACTACGCCGCCCGTGAGGCATCAATGGAGGAGGCTGACCGGCGCGACAGCTTTGGCATTGATTCGCCATGGGAAACGAGGCGATGAGGACGACGAAGCGGCGAGAAGCGAGACAAGTCGCTGGCAAGGAGGGCCCGCGGCTCTTTCGCGCCAAAAACTATTCGCCCGGCGCCCCCGAGCGCTCCCCAGCGCGTCGGGTTCGGGTTGGGTCCGCCGGCGCCAATTTCGGCCCGAGCTGGCGAAAATTGGGCCCTTGGGGGCGCGACTGGGCCGATTTTTTGGCTCCGGCAGCCAAAAAGTCGCCTGGGGGGCCTTGTTGGGGGCGCGGCAGGAGATGCTCTAACCTGGACTGACGCTATTTTTAGCAGAATTGCCATGGTGTTATTTTTGTGCAGAAATAAAAGTTCTCGGAATGACCTGAAAATCAACGTAGATTATTTTAGGAATATATAAAAAATTCTGGCGAAAGAATCAAGGCCAGGGGGGCCATGCCCTGTCCACGAGGGTGGGGGCGCGCCTACCCCCCCTGGGCGTGCCCCCCTGCCTCGTGGGCCCCCTGGTGCTCCACCGACCTCAACTCCAACTCCATATATTCGTGTTTGGGGAGGAAAAAATCAGGGAGAAGGATTCATCATGTTTTACGATACGGAGCCTCCGCCAAGCCCTAAACTCTCTCGGGAGTGCTGATCTGGAGTCTGTTCGGGGCTCCGGAGAGGAGAATTCGTCGCCATCGTCATTATCAACCTTCCTCCATCACCAATTTCATGATGATCACCTCCGTGCGTGAGTAATTCCATCGTAGGCTTGCTGGACGGTGATGGGTTGGATGTGATTTAGCATGTAATCGAGTTAGTTTTGTTAGGGTTTGATCCCTAGTATCCACTATGTTCTGAGATTGATGTTGCTATGACTTTGCTATGCTTAATGCTTGTCACTAGGGCCCGAGTGCCATGATTTCAGATCTGAACCTATTATGTTTTCATGAATATATGTGAGTTCTTGATCCTATCTTGCAAGTGTATAGTCACCTATTATGTGTTATGATATGTTAAACCTGAAGTGACAATAACGGGGTACTTACCGGTGATGACCGTAGTTTGAGGAGTTCATGTATTCACTAAGTGCTAATGCTTTGTTCCGGTACTCTATTAAAAGGAGGCCTTAATATCCCTTAGTTTCCAATAGGACCCCGTTGCCACGGGAGGGTACGACAAAAGATGTCATGCAAGTTCTTTTCCATAAGCACGTATGACTATATTCGGAATACATGCCTACATTACATTGATGAACTGGAGCTAGTTCTGTGTCACCCTGGGTTATAACTTTTACATGAGGAATCGGATCCAAAATAATTCTCCATAACCGATCCAATGCCTACGAGCTTTTCACATATTGTTCTTCGCTTAGTTACTTTTCCGTTGCTACTGTTACAATCACTATAAAACCAAAACTGCTACTGCTACTTTTTCCACTGTTACCATTACTATCATATTACTTTGCTACTAAATACTTTGCTGCAGATATTAAGTTATCCAGGTGTGGTTGAATTGTCAACTCAGCTGCTAATACTTGAGAATATTCTTTGGCTTCCCTTTTGTCGAATCAATAAATTTGGGTTGAATGCTCTACCCTCGAAAACTATTGCGATCCCCTGTACTTGTGGGTTATCAAGACTATTTTTTGGCGCCGTTGCTGGGGAGCATAGCTCTATTCTTCGAGCCACTTGGGATTTATATCTGCTGATCACTATGAAGCACTTCATTCACCTTCTATTATGAGTAAACTTGCGACACCTACTGCTGCTATTGATTCTGATAGGTCGCATGTTATTGATGATGCCACTTCTGTTGTGCGTGATATTTATGATGAAACTACTTTTATGCTTGATACTTCTGTGCCACTAGGTGAATTTCTTGATGAACAACTTGCTAGGGCTAGAGAGAATGATATTATTGAAACTGATAATATTGATGAATGTGATGATGAAGACTCTCCCCCTAGATATGAATTGCCTGTTGTGCCTGAGGGTTATGTTATGGATGAAGAAACTCCTAGAGACTTTCTTGCTTGCAATGATAGGAGTGATCTTAAGAAATTATTAGCTAAGCTGAAAGAAAAATCTCTGAATGCTAGAATGAAATATGACCCTACTTTTGCTACTTCACCTATCTTTATTACTGATAAGTATTATGATTTCTCTGTCGATCCTAAGTTAATTACTTTGGTTGAATCTGATCCTTTCTATGGCTATGAATCTGAAACTGTTGTGGCACATCTTACTAAATTAAATGATATAGCCACCCTGATCACTAATGATGAGAAAACTCGCTATTACTTTATCCTTAAATTATTTCCGTTCTCATTAAAGGGTGATGCTAAAACATGGTTTTATTCTCTTGATCCTGGTTGTGTGCGTAGTCCCCAGGATATGATTTATTACTTTTCTGCTGAATATTTCCGCGCTCATAAGAAACAAGCTGCTTTAAGGGAAATATATAATTTTGTGCAAATTGAAGACGAGAGTCTCCCAGAAGCTTGGGGGAGGCTTCTCCGATTACTTAATGCTTTGCGTGATCATCCTCTTAAGAAATATGAAATACTTGATATCTTTTATAATGGACTAACCGATGCTTCCAGAGTTTACCTGGATAGTTGTGTTGGTTGTGTTTTCATGGAAAGAATAGTTGATCAAGCTGAATTGCTATTGAATAATATGTTGACTAATGAAAATAATTGGACACTTCGTGAACTAAGTCCTTAGCCAACTCCGAAGAAAATGGGTATTCTATTTCTCAGTCCTGTAGATATGCAAGAGGCAAAGAAATCTATGAAAGGCATCGGTATACCCCTTCCCCACTATCCCTCGCGTATCGGGGGAAACCCTAGAACTTGTTCGGGCAACAGGGGCAGCATCGTCGCATTCCTTCTTGAAGGTGTTGATTGGGGCGCGGCGCTTCGGGATGCTGGGAGGGTGGTGGTACTACTTCGAAGGGTGTAGCGGTTGCCGGTCTTCCTTTCTTCGTTGATCTGCCCGTGTTGGCATTTATTTGTCTTTCTTCTTCTTGTTTTTCTTTTGGGCTTATCTATGCTGCTGCCCCAGCGAGCTGGATGTATCGGGTGTTTGCTTTATAATATAAAGCGGGGGGAAACCCTTTATCGTCAACTTGTTCTCAACATCAAATCAATTTCAACTCGGTCACTATATTCAATTTAGTACGACAATAGATTTATAAGTTCTATAAAATGGGTAAAAATCCACGCATCTAGAGGTCACATAGGGAATGCATATGTAAAATTTGATAAATTTGTGTGATAATTTTTACTCAAAGAAAATAATATGATACTTTATGTACGTAATTATTGTAGTCTAAATACATTTTTACAGCATGTCACCTATACCATACTATACCTAGTGTCGGTTTAGTGCACAATAACTTAACTTTTTATTTATATCTTTATTTATCTCGGGTTGAAACTTATCATATTTCCTCGCATGTATAAGCGCACGCATGTGTGCGTGTATTTTACATGCATGTAAATTTTCATATTTTTCAAAACAAATAAAATGTTTGTTTCCCCAAGTTAATCTATCACGATGTCAAGTTAGTGGAGGACGATCCATACTACAATTTTGGCTCTCCTTGGAGTTCATGCGCACGCATGGGAAGTTTTTCAACTCATTTTGCAGATATATTCACATTGCCCATGCATGTCGAACAAACTGTGAACATATATGTAAACCACCTTCTAAATATTTTTCCCTTTTTTATTTATATCGGTGGGGTTTTTATGGGTGGAGGCTTTCTCGTTTTTTTTGCATAGATGGTAGACGTGGCAGATGCTATTTTGTATTGTACGGACAGTCTATGTTACGTATTTTTTCATTTTCTATCCTGACCGTAAATTTTACAATCCAACGATATAATTAATTCTAATGATGTGGATTAAGGAGACGGCTTTTTTATCCTAGATGTAAATTTTACAATCCAACTGTATAATTAATTCTAATGATGTGGATTAAGGAGACGGCTTGAAAGGTGCATCCAATTGGTAAATATAAGAAAGATAGAAAGATTTCCTAAAAAAAGATAGATAGATAAGCATGGTTATTAGGTCAGGAAATATTATACACTACTAGGTTATGAGTATGTATGTATCCAGGCTAGTTTTGGAGTAGCCTGCGCAAAGTAGGAGGACAGCGAGTAGGAGGCTTGGCCTTAAATGGCTCCAGCTGTTTGCGCGAGCGAGAAAGGATATGGACGAACAGAGAAAGCTGGGAGGAGGAGGAGAGAGAGGTCGATGAGCAGCAGAGGAGCGCAGTCAAACCGGCAGTTTCACTTTGGTGCGAAAAACAGCATATGGAAACAAGATTGGCAGGGCTGGCGTATGACTGAGTGGCGTTGGCGTTACCGGTCCGGCGCATATAAGTAGGAGCGACGGCGAGCCGGAGGTCACACAGCCGAGCAGCAAGATCTCTCTTCCCTCCTCCTCCTCGTCCAGTCCTCTCCTCCAGTCCTCTCCTCCGGCCAGCGTGAGCTTGAGAGAGGTTGGTACCTACAGGTAGCCATGGACGGCCATCGCCGTGCGCAGCACCAGACTCGAGGAGTATGCACCTCTAATCATACACTACATCTCTTTCAGCCTTATGTTTCTTTCTGTTTGTAATCTCATTGCCGCCGGTGTCGCAGGGCATTCAAGAAATGTCCCCACCCCGACCAGACTCAGGTCGCAAATCTCAGCCGCGAAACTGGCATGGAGGTCCATCAGATCCAATATTGGTTCCAGACTCGGCGGGCGCAGCGGATCAAGGTATGTACTGATAAGTAGCTCTAATAGATGCACTCTGCGACCTTCATTTTGAGAACGAACTTGCCAAACTTTTGGCTGACTTGGGTCGGATTTTCTGCATTTGCATGGGCCATTGGAAATTTGTAATTAACAAAGCTCTTATTGTATAGGGATCTTCATGAACACAAGGCCTCCGACCAAGGGGATCTTCATCGTCAGATCCTTGATGCTCCTCTCATTCGACAACTTTGCCTTCATTCTTTGACACAAGGAGGAGCGTCATAGAGATGGAGGCTGATGTTCGTCGTCGCTATTGTGGTCTTTCTCGGTTTAGTGTTTGTGCGTGTGTGTTTCGTCTTATTAGCCAAGGCCCCCTTCGGGTTTGTATCGTGTGCATCTGTGGCTCTTGAGCCTTGGACCCCAGATAGGTTTGTATCTTGTTGTGTTGTGTTTGCCTTGCATTTGAATTTTAAACTGCCACCGTACCCTGAACCTTGCTATAGTTGGGGTTTAGCTTTGACTAATCAATAAGAAATTATCTGAATATTTTTGTATTCTTGTTAATAGTTTGTACTGTCAAATCGATTGTCCGATGTCCAACTGTTCAAGATTTGTATGCAGAATCTGGAAGAACCAAAAGCATTGACGAGCGTTCATAATGGTATTTGCCATTAAAGATTTTGATTTTTCAGGCTTTTGGTGTCTTATGTGTTTGTGATTCATGACATGTACCAGTATTAGGTGGTTGAAAAAATAATACCAACAGCGGGAACTTCCACGGGAGCGGCATCACGCCGCACTTCTGCCCTACTAGTGGACAGTAAGACTGGTTTGAAAAATAGCTCAGTTCTTTGAAAAAACAAAACTTATGACCTATGGAGGATGTCTGCTCCTAGTCAACTCTCTGCTCACCAGCCTAAATATATTGATGCTCTAATTTTTCAAAGTATCAAAAGGGGCACACAAAAGACTGGATTACTACTAATCCAAATTCTTCCGGCAGTGCAATGAATATAGAAGGAAATATCGCTTGGAGAACTGGGATATTCTTTCTAGGACAAAAGACCAAGGGGGTGGGATATTCTTAGCAAATGGCTATATATGTTACTTACAGTGAAGGAGGGGGTGTGGCAAGAGTTGCTAGACAATAAATACTTCCACTCCAAGACATCATCTTGAGTAACGGCACAGATGTTGAACTCACCATTTTGGAAGGTCTTGATGAATGTATAGAATGTATTTTTTTAGTAGAGGCGGTTTTATAGTGGGTGATGGTCGTATTATGAGATTCTGGTAGGATACCTGACTAGGAGACGAGCCATTGGCCTTACAATACCTGAACTGTTATGATATTGTGCAACGGAAGGAGGTTGATGCTAATACCATATCTATCAGTGACAAGTCCGTTGAGTGACTACTTTCGGCGAGCCTTAGTTGAGATAAGTGGACCGCTTTGTTTGATTTAGTACGTCGGTTCATGTCGATCAACTTAACTAACGAACCAGACTCGTTTCGATCATGATTGACTCCTTGTCTTTTCTTAGTTAAATCTATGTGTGCGGGTCTTATTAACGCTGGACTTCTTGTAGAAAACACATTTGAAAAACTAAAGTTCTGCTCAAGTTTTTTTGATCGGTTCCTCTATAAAGTGGTCATCTTAACGAAGGATAATCTTGTAAAATAAATGAAAGGGAGCACCAACTTGGTAGGCTGGTGTCTGATGGCTCCGATGTCACACTTGCTTGCTGCGGATATCAGAGAGCACTTGCATAACAAGAGGTAAGTTTAATTAACTCTACACGCCTCCCCACAAATTCTGCTACAACATGCTAAATTTTGACTGCTCACTGAACCCATGATCCTAGCTTAAAATAATCATTTCCCGATATGTGTTTCAGATATTTCATTGTAATCGACGACGATATGGAAACAGATCACTGGAGTATCATGGAATCTGAATTTTGGTGCAAGTAGCAGAGTAATGGTGACAACCGCTATGCAGTCAGTATTTAACGCTTAGAGACACTAGCAACTTAGAGACACTAGCTAGCAGGATTTGTCGCTGATGAAAGCCAAGTGTTTCCACAAATCATAAGTCACATGAAAAAATTGAGCAATGTGAGAGAATTGCAATTGGCACTAACTTGTGTCATCTTCAGGATGCTATTCAAAGGTTCATTCATGATTGAAAGGAGGAGAGCGATGATCCCTACTCTCTTTCACCTCACTTAGATGTGCAGTGCTGAGAAGACATCCTCAATTACTTAAAAGCACCCTGTTATCTTAGTTAGATCACTGAAAAGTTTGCTTGAACTGGCTCAATTTGTTAAATTGCTAGCTGCGTAGTCTTAGGGAACTGTGCCTTTCATCAAATAAACATACAACGCGTCGGTCTATTTGAAGCTTTGACGACCGACTAGAGATCATTGCAATATCTCAAGCTGATTGCAGATCAATTTGAGGAGTCCATTCTTAAAGATCGGGCATTTCCAAGACTGCTAGCCGTGCGTATTTTGTTATGGAAAATCGATGAAGGAGCTTACTTTGGCGTATCTCTCATGTCGCTGACATGGAAATCAAACGACTCCGGTGTCTAAAGGAAGTCACTCTTGATCCTAGTAGTATCACTCTAGAGGCAAGAAAAGCTTGGGAAAAGGCTGCTGAGTAGCATCCAAATAGACTGACTGTTTTGCTGCTCAAGATAACTGATCCAACCGAAAGTGAGCATACAGAACATTCTGCGGATTCAGAACAATACCAACTTGCCACAGCAGAGGCTCATATGCTGATACAGAGCAGCCAGAACAAGTTGTTGCCACTCAAATGCTTGTCAACGAGGCATCAGGATCCTCTGCCATGACAAAGAAATGGAAGTATTCTACAGCCCAGTCAAGTTCAAATGTTGAACTTGGTTCTTCTTTTGATGATATGGGAAGGTGCCTTCTAGTACCCATTGATCCTAGCGAGGGATACAGTTTTTCTGTTTTGCTTCTCAGGTTCAGTCGCTTTACATTTTGACGGACATCGTCTAACATTCTAGAACTTAGCAGTGTTTAGTTTGAGGAAGGGGTATCCTAGAATCCCTATATTCCAAATATGGATACAGTCTCCAAGTTTGGGAAACGAGGAATGAGGTTCTGACATTAAAAAAAAGTAGACTGATACAACTTACTTATTGGTGCAATCACTCCAACATTATGTGCCTAAAACAATAAATGTGGAAATTGTTTATGAAGTCAAGTTCAACTTGTTAGCTATTGGTTTTATTAGCTATTTTGTTGTTGGAGTTCTGTAACGCCCTCGATGCGGCTATATCTCTTACGTGTCGAAGCACGACTTAGAGGCATAACCGCATTGAAAGCAATGTCACAAGTAAGGTAATCTTCACAACAACCCATGTAAATAGATAATAGGGGAAAAAGGTACATAGTTGGCTTACACTCGCCACGTCACACAAATACATGAATAGCATTACAATCATCCAATACACTCATGGTCCGACTACGGTACCAAAATAAAAGATCAACCCCAACAAGCGACATGATCCCGATCGCCCCAACTGGGCACCTCTACTGATCATTAGGGAAAGACACATAGTAACGACGTGAGTCTTCGTCGAACTCCCAATTGAGCTCAAGCGTGTCATCTGAACGGAATCATCAGGCCCTGCATCTGGTTTGGAAGTAATCTGTGAGTCACGGGGACTCAGCAATCTCGCACCCTCGCGATCAAGACTATTTAAGCTTATAGGTAAGGCAAGGTAATATGTGGAGCTGCAGCAAGCGACTAGCATATATGGTGGCTAACCTGTTCGCAAAGGAGAGCGAGAAGAGAAGGCAAAGCACGAACGAAGAACTATAGAACAACCTACGGCAAACATTACTCCAACACCGTGTTCACTTCCCGGACTCCACCGTGAAGAGACCATCACGGCAACACACGCAGTTGATTCATTTTAATTAAGTTAAGGTTCATGTTATCTACAATCGGACATTAACAAATTTCCACCTGCCCATAACCGCGGGCACGGCTTTCGAAAGTTCAAATCCCTGCAGGGGAGTCCCAACTTAGCCCATCACAAGCTCTCACGGTCAACGAAGGATAAACCTTCTCCCGAGACAATTCCGATCAGACTCGGTATCCCGGTTCTACAAGACAACTTCGATAATGGTAAAACAAATCCAGCAACACCGCCCGAATGTGCTGACAAATCCCGATAGGAGCTGCACATATCTCGTTCTCAGGGCACACTCAGATTGTCCAAGCTTCCGGTAGGCCAGCCCAGAGTTGCCCCTGGTGGCCACCGGCGGCTGACGAGGTGGACCAACACTCAGAGGAGCACTGGCCCGGGGGGGTTTAAATAAGATGACCCTCCGGGTCCGGAAACCCAAGGGAAAAAGAGGCTAGGTGGCAAATGGTAAAACCAAGGTTGGGCATTGCTGGAGGAGTTTTATTCAAGGTGAACTGTCAAGGGGTTCCCATTATCACCCATCCGCGTAAGGAACGCAAAATCAGGGAACATAACACCGATATGACGGAAACTAAGGAGGCAAGAGTGGAACAAATCACTAGGCAAAGGCCGAGCCTTCCACCCTTTACCAAGTATATAGATGCATTAAGATAACAAGATAATATAGTGATATCCCAACAATAAACAATGTTCCAACAAGGAACGATCTCTAATCTTCTCCTGCAACTAGCAACGCTATAAGAGGGGCTGAGCAAAGCGGTAACATAGCCAAACAACGGTTTGCTAGGACATGGTGGGTTAGAGGTTTGACATGGCAATTTGGTAGGCATGATAATCAAGTGGTAGGCATCGTAGCATAGGCATAGCAAAAGAGCGAGCATCTAGCAAGCAAAGATAGAAGTGATTTCGAGTGTATGATCATCTTGCCTGCAAAGTGGTCAGAGTTGACTTGATCCTCGTAAGCAAACTCAACGGGCTACTCGTTAGCGAACTCGTCTCCCGGCTCTACCCAAACAAGACAAATAAGCAAAAGGAACACAATCAACCACGTGCAAAGCGCAAACAAATATGATGCAAACATGGTATGCTATGCGGGATGCGATATGTGATGCATATGCGAGATTTGACAAGGAATGATTGAACCTGGCCTCAACTTGGAAATCCAAGAGTGCCACTGGAAAGGTGAGGTGATTTCGGTTGAAATCGATATAAAGATAACCGGAATCGGATGCACGGTTTGGAAATGGCAAGCAAAACAAATGTGGCACCGGTCTGCGATAACAACAAGTATCCATCTAAATGCATCACGATAATTATGCTACAGCACTCAAACATGGCAAAAAAATACATGGCAGGGATCCACTCATGATTCTTGACAAAAGATGAGCACTGAGCTACGGCCAATTCATCCATTAACAGGTTCAAACAAGCATGGCAAAAGTGCAAATGATAAACAGGTTTCAGACTTGGTGAAATTAACACAAGTCTGGAATTTAACATCAGGTAGCACACTTTGGAGCATGAAAACTATATGCTACAGGAACTTAACATGGCAAAGCAAGGCATGGAAGGAAGCTACTCAAAGCACTTAACAAAAGTCCCTTAGTGACCTTGAGCCAAATGGGATAAGAAAATACAATTGCAAGCATGCGAACATGGCAAAAACATAATCAGATTACAGACTCAGAGAAAAACTGGAGCATGCAAATCTGTTAACGAGTAGGCATGTTAACGAGCTCGATGCACTCACTACAGAGCAAGGAATGACAAACAAAGCATACACCCATCAAGAATACATATCATGGAAGCTATACATGGCAAGAATAACAACATAGTATGCACGGATCACTAGCAACATCCTCGACAAAATCGCTAACAAGTCAACAATCTGCCAGGAATCACGAAATAGCAAAAGTAGAGCTCGATTGACTCAAGCTAGGGTGCTCCATAATTGCAAAAAAAGACATGGATGGATAGAGAACCACAACATTAACAAATCATCCTTACTGATCATCCTCAAAAGAGGCACGGATCACTAGGAAACAACATGAACATATGGCATATTGATAAAAACAGATCAAGGACTTAGTGAAATTCTAAGTCCCTGAAATCAGCGTTAACGAATGCACTACTTTGCAAGCTTGTGCTAGTCACCACACATGTCACAAAAATACATGGTAAGCACCTCTGTAAAGATGGCATGGCATATAACAAAACTCATGTAGAGCTCAGGAGCATATCATGCACACATTAATTATGGCAAAAATGACAAATAGCTATTTGATGCAGCAGATCTGACAATTAACTCAAATAGCTCTCTTCCAACAGCATTTCGGGCATCAAGATGAGTTCAAATGAAAATGATGCAATGAGATGAAATGATGTACTCTTAGATTCGAAAATTTTGATATGCTACACGCCCAAAACGGAGTTATGGGTGCAAAGTTACGGCATGATGAAGTATGCAAAAAAATATGCAAAACTGGGACAAAACGAGGTCAACCCTAATATTCCGGATCTAGATCTGAGGCGCACTGTAGCTAGCGCGGCGCCCGAGGATCGCCGGGGAAGTCCTGTTCGCCGGAGAAGAACGAGGCCGGCGGGGCGTGGTTGCCGGACCGGCTGGACGTCACCGGCGTCGGAAAGGAGGCGGCGGCGAGGGGCGGTGACCTCGGGGCGCGCGGGACGGCGAGGTGCGACCGGTGGAGGGAGGAGCTTGCCACGGCGGAGCTTGCTCCGGCCGGCAATGGCGCGGCGGCCGGGATCTGGCATCAGGCGGCGGGAGGCGGCGCGACGAGGCCCTCGGTGGCGGGGACAGCGCGCGGGCGGCGCGGAGGCTTCGGGCCGGGAGGGCCCCGCCTGGGCCCTGGCGGGCCGGCGCGCGGGTGGCTGCGCGTTGAAGTGGGCGCGGTGGCGGCGGCGAATCGGAAGGCGCCACGTGGCGCTGGCGGGCGGAATGGACGTGTCCGGCCGGCGAGATTTCGTCCGGCCGCGAGGAGAGGGAGAGGGTTAGGGTTTCATCCGGATTTCGGGGAAGGGATCTTTATATAGGCATAGAGGGAGCTAGGAGAGTCCAAATGAGGTGCGGTTTTCGGCCACACGATCGTGATCGAACGACCGAGATGATGGAGAGATCTTAGGTGGGTTTTGGGCCACTTTGGAAGGGTGTTGGGCTGCAACACACACGAGGCCTTCTCGGCCCCTCGGTTAACCGTTGAAGTATCAAACGAAGTCCAAATGGCACGAAACTTGACAGGCGATCTACCGGTAGTAAACCAAGGCCGCATGGCAAGTCTCGGTCCAATCCGGAAATGTTTAACCCCCCACACACGAAAAGAGGTAGAAAGGACCACCGGAGGAGATAGGAGCGCCGGAATGCAAAACGGACAACGGGGAAAATGCTCGGATGCATGAGACGAACACGTATGCAAATGCAATGCACATGATGACATGATATGAGATGCATGACAACGACAACGACACATGGAGACAAAACCCCGAACCCGAGGAAAATAAAATAACTTAGCGCCGGATACGGCAAGAGTTGGAGAACATATAGGGTAAATTACATCTGGGGTGTTACAAGTTCATACATAACCAACCTCACACGAATAGGAGAAAATTAATTTTTCACACTTGTTGGGGGTATTAATTTTCTGTTACTATATTTGTGACCATGTTAGCAACTTATTAAATACAATCACTCTATTGTGATACAATTATATTTTCACTTCCAATATATAGGTCAAAAGTCAGAAAACACATGTTGTGACTCATACCGCACAATTATCGCCAAAGGGAAATGGTGGAACTTAATTAAATTAAGCCAACAATAAACTGAGATGCCAAGAGATCAAGGCAATATAAAAACCTACCAGATCTTGGAGATGACGTGGGCGATAATGATGCAGTAGCCGAGGAGGTCAGAACTGGTGTAATGATTTCAATGGTGGTACCTCCTATCACTTTGATCTTCAATGGCAATGCCACCACCGCTTCTCTATTTCCCCTTATCACACAAGAAAAAACAGTTGCCAAGGAGAGGAACAACAACAAATACCCCAAGTATTTTAGTTGTCCACTATATACAGCTCGTGGTTTACATTCCAGCCTCGGGCTTTTCTGGAAATATCGAACAGAAGGTTGTTTTTTTCTGGTAAGACTGTTTTGACTTTTTAAGTTATTCTTAGTTATTCTTTCCTATTTTTCCCCTTGATTTATGTATTGAACTATTTTTTT
>NC_053022.1:9869132-9893544 GCF_003073215.2 Triticum urartu | reverse complement strand
TGCTGGATCGGAGTCCGGGGATCGTCATCGAGCTGAACGTGTGCTCGAACTCGGAGGTGCCGTAGTTTCGGTGCTTGATCGGTTGGATCGTGAAGACGTACGACTACTTCCTCTACGTCGTGTCAGCGCTTCCGCAGTCGGTCTGCGTTGGGTACGTAGACAACACTCTCCCCTCTCGTTGCTATGCATCACATGATCTTGCGTGTGCGTAGGAATTTTTTTTGAAATTACTACGAAACCCAACAGTATGAGCACAACAATCTCTTGAATCGAGTGGGAGTTGATCTTCCAGATGAGATAGTGATGGTTCTCCAAAGTCACTGCCACCAAGCTACTAGAGCTTCGTGATGAACTATAACATATCAGGGATAGATATGATCCTTGAGCTATTCGCGACACCGCGAAAGTAGAAATCAAAAAGGAGCATCAATTGTTGATGGTTAGTAAAACCACTAGTTTCAAGAAAGGCAAGGGCAAGAAAGGGATACTTCATGAAACGGCAAATCAGTTGCTGCTCTAGTGGAGAAACCCAAAGTTGAACCCAAGCCCGAGACTAAGTGCTTCTGTAATAAGGGGAACGGTCACTGAAGCGGAACCACCCTAGATACTTGGTAGATGAAGAAGGCTGACAAGGTTGACAGAAGTATGTATTGGACATACATTATATGTGTACTTTACTAGTACTCCTAGTAGCACCAGGGTATTAGATACCGGTTCGGTTGCTAAGTGTTAGTAACTCGAAATAAAAGGCTACAGAATAAACGGAGACTAGCCAAACGTGAGACGATGATAGGTGTTGGAAGAGTTTCCAAGGTTGATGTGATCAAACATCGCACGCTCCGTCTACCATCGGGATTGGTGTTAAACCTAAATAATTGTTATTTGGTGTTTGCGTTGAGCATAGACATGATTGGATTATGTCTATCGCAATACAGTTATTCATTTAAGGAAAATAATGGTTACTCTGTTTATTTGAATAATACCTTCAATGGTCTTGAACCTGAAATGAATGGTTTATTGAATCCCGATCGTAGTGATACACATGTTCATGCCAAAAGATATAAGATAGTAATGATATTACCACATACTTGTGGCATTGCAATTTGAGTCATAATGGTATAAAACGCATGAAGAAGCTCCATGTTGATGGATCTTTGGAGTCACTTGATTTTGAATCACTTGAGACATGCGAACCATGCCTATTGGTATATATGCATGAAGAAACTCCATACAGATGGATCGTTTGGGCTCACTTGATTTTGAATCACTTGAGACATGGAAATCATACCGCATGGGCAAGATGACTGAAAGGCCTCGTTTTCAGTAAGATGGAACAAGAAAGTGACTTATTGGAAGTAATACATCTTGATGTGTGCAGTCCAATGAGTGGTGAGGCATGTAGTGGATATCGTTACGTTCTTACTTCACAGATGATTTGAGTAGATGGTGAGAATATTTACTTGATGAATCATGAGTCTGAATTATTGAAAGGTTCAAGTAATTTCAGGGTGAAGTTGAAAGATCGTCGTGACAAGAGGATAAAATATCTATGATATGATCATAGAGATGAATATCTGAATTACGAGTTTGGCACAGAATTAAGACATTGTGGAAATTGTTTCACAACTGATAAAGTCTGGAACACCATAGTGTGATGGTGTGTCCGAACATCATAACTGCACCCTATTGGATATGATGCATACCATGATGTCTCTTATCGAATTACCACTATAGTTTATGGGTTAGGCATTAGAGACAACCACATTCACTTTAAATAGGGCACCACACAATTCCGTTTGAGTCGGCACCATATGAACTATGGTTCAGAGAAACCTAAGCTGTCGTTTCTTAAAGGTTTGGTGCTGCGACGCTTATGTGAAAAAGTTTCAGGCTGATAAGCTCGAACCCAAAGCGGATAAATGCATCTTCATAGGACACCCAAAACAGTTGGGTATACCTCCTGTCTCAGATCCGAAAGCAATAGGGATTGTTTCTAGAATCAGGTCCTTTCTCGAGAAAAAGTTTCTCTTGAAAGAATTGAGTGGGAGGAAGATAGAACTTGATAAGGTTGTTGAACCTTTACTTCAACCAGAGAGTAGCGCAGCACAGGAAAAATGTTTCTGTGGCACCTGCCTCAGTTGAAGAAAAAGCTAATGATGATGATCATGGAGCTTCAGATCGAGTTACTATCGAACCTCATAGGTTGACAAGGGTGTGTACAACTTCTAAGTGGTAACCCTGTCTTAAAGGTCACGTTGTTGGACAACGATGAACCTATGAGCTATGGAGAAGCGATGGTGGGCTCGGATTCCGAAAATTGGCTCGAGGCCATAAAATCCGAGAGAGGATCCATGTATGGAAACAAAGTGTAGACTTTGGAAGAACTACTTGATGGTCGTAAGGCTGTTAGGTACATGTGGATTTTAAGAAGACGGGCATGGATGGTAATGGCACCGTCTATGAAGCTCGACTTGTGGCGAAGAGTTTTTCACAAGTTCAAGTAGTTGACTACGATGAGATTTTCTCACCCGTAGCGATGCTTAAGTCCGTCGGAATCATGTTAGCATAAGCTGCATTTATGAAATCTGGCAGATGGATGTCAAAAACAAGTTTCCTTAACGGTTTTCGTAAGGAAAGGTTGTATGTGATACAATCAGAAAGGTCATGTCTATCCTAAGGATGCTAAAAGGTATGCTAGCTCCAGCGATCCTTCCATGGACTAGAGCAAGCATCTCGGAGTCGGAATATACACTTTGATGGAGTAATCAAAGTTTATGGGTTTATACAAAGTTTGTTAGAAACTTGTATTTACCATAAAGTGAGTGGGAGCACTACGACATTTCTGATAAGTATATGTGGATGACATATTATTGATCCGAAATGATGTAGAATTTCTGGAAAGCATATAGGGTTATTTGAAAGGTGTTTTTCAATGGAAAACCTGGATTAAGCTACTTGAATATTGAGCATCAAGATCTATAAGGATAGATCAAAAACGCTTAATGGTACTTTCAAATGAGCACATACCTTGACATGATCTTGAAGGTGTTCAAGATGGATCAGCCAAAGAAGGAGTTCTTGCCTGAGTTGTAAGGTATGAAGTTAAGACTTAAAGCTCGACCACGGCATAAGAAAGAGGAAGGACGAAGGTCGTCCCCTATGCTTTTGTCATAGGCTCTATACGGTATGCCATGCTGAGTACCGCACCTGATGTGTGCCTTGCCACATGTCTGGCAAGAGGGTACAAAGGTGATCTAGGAGTAGATCACCAGATAGCGGTCAAAATTATCCTTAGAGGAATAAGGATATGTTTCTCGGTTCTGGAGGTGATAAAGAGTTCGACGTAAAGAGTTACGTCGATGCAAGCTTAACACCTATCCGGATAGCTCTGAGTAGAGATACCGGATACGTATAATGGAGCAACAATTTAGAATAGCTCCAAGTAGAACAATTATTTGAAATGGCTCCAAATATAGCGTAGAGATTTGCGAAGTACATACGGATCTGAATGTTGCAGACCCGTTGACTAAAACCTCTCTCACAAGCAACATGATCAAACCCAGAACTCATTGAGTGTTAATAACATAGTGATGTGAACTAGATTATTGACTCTAGTAAACTTTTTGGATGTTGGTCACATGGCGATGTGACCTGTGAGTGTTAATCACATGGCGATGTGAACTAGATTATTGACTCTAGTGCAAGTGGGAGACTGTTGGAAATATGCTCTAGAGGCAATAACAAATTAGTTATTATTATATTTCCTTGTTCATGATAATCGTTTATTATCCATGCTATAATTGTATTGATAGGAAACTCAGATACATGTGTGGATACATAAACAACACCATGTCCCTAGTAAGCCTCTAGTTGACTAGCTCGTTGATCAATAGATGGTTACGGTTTCCTGACCATGGACATTGGATGTCATTGATAACGGGATCACATCATTAGGAGAATCATGTGATGGACAAGACCCAATGCTAAGCCTAGCACAAAGATCGTGTAGTTCGTATGCTAAATCTTTTATATTGTCAAGTATAATTTCCTTAGACCATGAGATTGTGCAACTCCCGGATACCATAGGAATGCTTTGGGTGTACCAAACGTCACAACGTAACTGGGTGGCTATAAAGGTACACTACGGGTATCTCCGAAAGTGTCTGTTCGGTTGGCACGAATCGAGATTGGGATTTGTCACTCCGTGTGACGGAGAGGTATCTCTGGGCCCACTCGGTAGGACATCATCATATGCGCAATGTGACCAAGGAGTTGATCACGGGATGATGTGTTACGGAACGAGTAAAGAGACTTGCCGGTAACAAGATTGAACAAGGTATCGGATACCGACGATCGAATCTTGGGCAAGTACAATACCGCTAGACAAAGGGAATTGTATACGGGATTGATTGAATCCTCGACATCGTGGTTCATCCGATGAGATCATCATGGAACATGTGGGAGCCAACATGGGTATCCAGATCCCGCTGTTGGTTATTGGCCGGAGAGTTGTCTCGGTCATGTCTGCATGGTTCCCGAACCCGTAGGGTCTACACACTTAAGGTTCGGTGACGCTAGAGTTGTTATGGGAAATAGTATGTGGTTACCGAAGGTTGTTCGGAGTCCCGGATGAGATCCCAGACATGACGAGGAGCTCCGGAATGGTCCGGAGGTGAAGATCGGTATATTGGACGAAGGGTATTGGAGTCCGGAATTGTTCCGGGGGTACCAGGTGATGACCAGCGTGTCCGAAAGGGGTTTCGGAGGCCCCGGCAAGCGTTGGGGGGCCTTATGGGCCAACGGGAGAGGGCACATCAGCCCACTAAGGGGCCGAGCGCCCCTCCCACCCCATATCACGTAACCAGGAGTGGCGGGAGCGCCACCCCTAGGGCAGCCGCCCCTCCCGGCTTGGGGGGCAAGTTTCCTAGGGGGTGGGGGCGCCCAAACCCATCTAGGGTTTCCCCTGTGGCCGCCGCCCCTCCCCTAGGGAACCCTAGGGCGCCTTCCCCTCCTCCCTTCCCCCTATATATAGTGAGGGAGAGAGAGGGCAGCCGCACCCTTCCCCTGGCGCAGCCCTCTCCCTCCTCCAACACGTCGTCCTCCTCCGTAGTGCTTGGCGAAGCCCTGCCGGAGAACGACGAGCTCCATCACCACTATGCCGTCATGCTGTCGGAGTTTTCCCTCAACTTCTCCTCTCCCCTTGCTAGATCAAGAAGGAGGAGACGTCCCCGGGCTGTACATGTGTTGAACGCGGAGGTGCCGTCCGTTCAGCACTAGGATCATCGGTGATTTGGATCACGACGAGTACGACTCCATCAACCCCGTTCTCTTGAACGCTTCCGCTTAGCGATCTACAAGGGTATGTAGATGCACTCTCCTTCCCTCGTTGCTAGAATACTCCATAGATTGATCTTGGTGATGCGTAGAAAATTTTAATTTTCTGCTACGTTCCCCAACAGATTTCAATATCATTAGGAGGAGAGAGGAGAAGAATAATGATAACTTTGATGGCAGGTGGTCGTTTATGTTCAATACCATTATCGAAAGCTTGGATCTGAGGGAGATTGAGCTTTCGGGTAGAAAATTCACCTGGGCTAATGCTATGCCAAACCCGACCTACGAAAAACTCGATCGAGTTCTCGCGAGTGTGGAGTGGGAACAGAAGTTTCCTCTTGTTACGGTACAAGCTCTTTCGCGAGGAGTATCCGATAACACACCTCTATTCGTGGACTCAGGGGAGCCGAACCACGTGGGAAACAAAAACACCTTTTCTTTCGAGATGGCCTGGCTCGAACGCGAGGGGTTCCTGGACCTAATTGCCAGAGAGTGGGCTAGGGGTGCAGGAGGTAGGACTGCGGTCGAGCGTTGGCAGAATAAGATTAGGCATTTGAGAAGTTTCTTACGGGGTTGGGCTAAGCACCTCAGTGGGGTGTATAAGATTGAAAAGGATAGGCTCCTTTCTCTTATTCAGGCCCTGGACATAAAAGCCGAATCCACGATTTTGCTGCCAGCTGAGCTTCAGGTTAAGAATGAGGCGGAAAAGAGGTTGAAAGAACTTCTTCGCGAGGAGGAGTTGAAGTGGGCTTTACGGGCTAAGGTCCGCAAAGTGGTCCAAGGGGACGCGAATACTCAATTCTTTCATTTGATTGCTAATGGTAAGCACAGAAAGAAGCGAATCTTTCAACTTGAACAAGATGAGGGCACTATTTTAGGACATGATAATCTCAAAACATATATTACCGAGTATTATAGGCAGTTATTTGGACCTCCGGAGGATAATTGTGTGTCCCTCGATGAGTCCAGAATTGAGGATGTACCTCAACTATTGGCTGCCGATAATGATATTCTGGTCGCGCCTTTCTCAGAGAAGGAGGTGTTTGATGCTATTGCACAGATGAAAAAAAATAAGGCACCCGAACCGGATGGATTCCCGGTCGAGTTTTATAAAAAGTGTTGCCACGTTATTAAGGGGGATTTGTTACCTATGTTTCATGATCTGTTCTCTGGACAGCTTCACTTATTTCATTTGAACTTTGGAACTATCACATTGCTTCCTAAGAAAATGGATGCGGTGAGAATTGAGCAGTTCAGACCGATCTGCCTCCTTAATGTGAGTTTCAAAATCTTCACCAAGGTCGGGACTAATAAGCTCACACAGATTGCGCATTCTGTGGTGCAGCAATCCCAAACCGCTTTCATGCCGGATAGAAACATCCTTGAAGGGGTGGTCGTCCTTCATGAAACGCTCCATGAAATTCATTCCAAAAATTAGACGGAGTAATTTTTAAGGTGGATTTCGAGAAAGCGTACGATAAGGTTAAATGGCCATTCCTCCAACAGGCTTTGCGTATGAAAGGTTTCGATGAAGCCTGGCGTCGGCAGGTTGAATCGTTTACGCAAAAAGGAAGTGTGGGAATTAAAGTGAATGATGACATAGGTCATTACTTCCAGACACATGAAGGCCTTAGACAAGGAGATCCGATGTCCCCTATCCTGTTTAACATTGTGGTTGATATGTTAGCAATTTTGATAGGACGGGCTAAGGAGAATGGTCAAGTAGGTGGCTTGGTACCTCATCTTGTTGATGGAGGTGTATCCATCCTTCAGTACGCTGATGATACAATCATCTTTATGGAGCATGACTTGGCCAAGGCGAGAAATATGAAGCTGGTGTTATGCCTTTTTGAACAATTGACCGGGTTAAAGATTAACTTTCATAAGAGCGAGTTGTTCTGCTTTGGTAGAGCCAAAGAAGAACAAGAGGCTTATAGGAAATTGTTTGGGTGTGAATTGGGGGATTTACCTTTCTCGTACCTAGCTATTCCAATCCACCATCGTAGGCTGACAAACAGAGAATGGAAATGCATCGAGGACCGATTTGAGAAGAAACTGAGTTGCTGGAAGGGTAAGCTCATGTCTTACGGGGGCCGATTAATTTTGATTAATTCGGTGCTTACGAGTATGCCTATGTTTCTCTTATCGTTCTTTGAGGTCCCAGTTGATGTTAGGAAAAGACTGGACGATCGCGTTTCTTTTGGCAGGGTGATGAACTTAAAAGAAAATACAGACTTACTAAATGGGATATCATCTGTAGACCGAAGGACCAAGGGGGTCTTGGTATTGAGAATCTTGAGGTCAAAAACAGATGCCTTCTTAGTAAGTGGCTGTGGAAACTCTCTTCTGAGACTGATGCCATGTGGGCGTAGATCCTTCGCAGCAAGTACCTCCAGACAAAAACTTTGTCCCAGGTCACAGTCAGGCCGACTGATTCGCCATTTTAGAAAGGATTGATGAAAGTCAAACAGTCCTTGTTTAATAGAACAAAGTTCGTTATTGGAAACGGCGCTAGTACACGCTTCTGGGAGGATACTTGGCTAGGCGAGACACCCTTGGCCATTCAATATCCGTCTTTGTATTGTATTGTTCAACGACGTGAGGTTTTCGTTGCAACGGTATTTCAATCTATCCCCCTTAATATTCAGTTTAGACGGTCGCTCGGGCAATCGTTGGGAAGAATGGCTCCGTCTAGTTAGGAGACTGATGGAGGTTCAGCTTTGCCAACAACCTGATGAATTACGCTGGAAACTGACTAGGTCGGAAGTATTCACAGTTAAATCAATGTATATTGATGTTATTAATTCGACCTCAATTCCCACATCCAAGAATGTCTGGGATGTCAAAGCTCCGTTAAAAATAGAAGTGTTTATGTGGTTTGTCCATAAACAAGTTATTTTAACCAAGGACAATTTGATAAAGCGTAATTGGACAAGACCTACTAGGTGTAGCTTCTGTGATCGGGATGAGACGATCAAACACCTCTTTCTTGATTGCCCGTTGGCCAAAGTCCTTTGGCGAACGGTCCACATTGTTTTTAATATTACTCCACCGAATTCTGTCAACGCGTTATTTGAGACATGGCTTAATAGGATTGAGCCAGACTTAGCGAGATACATTCGGATTGGAGTTTGTGCTTTGTTGTGGACTATCTGGAATCACAGAAATGACTTGGTCTTTAACAGAACATTTGAGCGGCCGGGCAAGACATGATAGGTGCGTGTGAGTATCCCCGCATCTGGCGTGCAGTGCCCTTGCGAATTTCCATAATTTTTATGCTGGTTTCACGCCGTCCCGCGTGGTAGAGGGAGCCGAGGTTGGCGGTGTACAGCGGTTCCGGCGGCTGGGGTTTAGGCTCTTCCTCTGGAGGTGGGTATCTTCGGGGATGGCAAAGAATGCGCGTAGCCTGCATTCATACTAGAGAGACCCAGGGACATCTGACCTACGTTAGCCTAGTACGAATAGTCCAATCATGCGAGAGAGAGAGAGACCGAGGGACATCTGACATACATTAGCCTAGTACGAATATTCCAATCATAAGAGAGAGAGATCTGTCGTATGCCAGCATAGTACGAATATTCCAATCATATGAGAGAGAGACACAGGGACATCTGATGACATACGTCAGCCTAGTACGAATATTCCAATTATACTTCCTCCATTCTACAATGTAGTGTCTATATATTTTTCTGAAACTCAAATTTTGTGAGCTTTGAACAAGTGTATAGAGAAAAATGTCTACATCTACAATACCAAACATGTACAATCTGAAAATACAACTCACTATGTATTCAATGATGTGCATTTGATATTCTAGATGTGCCTATTTTTCTCTATAAATATGATCAAAATTTATAATGTTTGATTTTTATAAAAATTTATAGGCACTACATTACGGAATGAAGGAACTACGTGAGAGATCCACGGAGATCTGACGTATGTCAGCCTAGTACGAATATTCTGAGCGTTGGCACCAGTGACACGCCACCTGTGTAGGCTCGTACAAGGAGCATAACTCTGTCGAGGCATGAGCATGATGCCATGACCAGGCCACGAACCACGCCAAGTCTTGCCTCTTTTCACAGTACTAAATCAAGGCTACCCGCACGCACGCACGTACTTAATCTCCTGAGTTTACACTACGGTACCACGCACACAGCACGATGAAAATATACGTTTGGCATCTTGGACGTGTATCTTTTTGTAGACTAACATATAACAAACGATTGAGGTTTGGGTTTTCATATCTTTATTACTGAAAAAGGCTTTCGCCCCATTTTATATATAAAGTATCAAACATTAAGCACCCAGTACAAACACACGCCACTGCAACACATGCACACACCCAGGGCAAGATACATAGACGTTGTGCGAAGCAACACCATCCCTAGCACTACCACCACGAAGAGATGAAGCTACATATGACGAACCATGTGCTCCAAGCCGGCGCCTTCAAGAAGGGTACGACACCAGAGCGCCGCCGCCGCCGAACCCAAAGATTAGAGTTTCCCCTGGAGCCGCATGACGGGCAATGAGAGCCGCGACGACGCCTTCAAGAAGGAAACGATCTTCGCCGCTGCCGGTCCATCCGAAGATAGAACAGGTTTTCACCTCGGCCAACACTCACCGCCACTGAACGCCACACCCCGGCAACCACGCTGCCCACACGACCATGGTGACCAGGCAACGCCAAGGCACAGGCTCCGCCCAAGAGCACCGCTCTACCACCACCAGGGCCGCCGCCCCGGCATCCAAGACCTTGACACCACCACACCCAAGACCCGTTGCCACCCCAACGAAAGAGACGAGCGGAAAGGTCCCACCTTTCGCACCCCTGGGCAACCCCAGTGTCGAGACCCAATAGGCCGGCCAGAACTGGCATCCACAGACCCGTCCTGCTGCCCCGAGCGCGAGACGAGCTCAGTCCTGCAGCACCGAGAGGGGGACGAAGTCAGTCCTGCTGCACCGTGCGCGAGACGAACTCGGTCCTGCTGCACCGTATGCGAGACGAGCTCGGTCCTGCAGCATCGGGCGCGAGACGAGCGGTGGACCGCAGCTGGGAGAGGACCAACCCTCTGATGAGAATAGCAGCTGGGCAACGAGGAGATGGAGCGAAGGTTGAGACGGTCCGCACGCAGTCGAGCCGACGCCGGAGAAGCCGGCCGCTGACGCGGGCAGAACCGTCGAGCCACCGTGAAGCCGCCACGACACCAGGAGGCCACCCTGGACCTTCCCACGCCGCCGCCCACGGCCAGAGCAGCGGCCACGCCCGGCCGCTGCCCAACCCGCGTCGCCCGACGAACTCTAAGCGCCGGAGCCGCCGGGCACGCACCACCGGAACCACGAGCCGTCGGCCGACCCCAAAGCGTTGGCGAACGCGGCCAGCACCGCCGCGAGGTCAGCTTTGGCTGGGGCGCCGGCAGCCATCCCCGACCCCCGGCCCACCCCACCACCTCCCCCCGGAGCTGAAGAAGAGGAGGGGAAGGCCGAGGCCGCCACTGCTGCGCCACCCCCTCCGCCAGCCGGCTGCCACGGCGGAGGAAGCCGCCCGCAGCCCGCACCGCCCGCAGCCCGCCCCAACCGGATCTGGATCGAGCCGCCGCCGTCACCACACCAGCCGAGCACCACCGAGGAGCAGCCCATCACGCCACCCGCACACCCGCGCGCCATCACCTGCGCTGATGAGGGGCCGCGCCGCGGCGCCCCGCGAGAACGCCGTGACCAGATCCAGGTCGGCCGGCCCGCGCCAGCCCTCCCGAACGAGGCGATGAAGACGCCCCGCCGCCGCCGGCACCGGCCGGGCTTCGCCCGGGCGCGCCCTCTGGCGGCGGCGGGAGGAGGAGGAGTAGAAGAGAGGTGGAGAGGCGGCCGGCGGCTAGGGTTCCTCTCCTGCCGCCCGCGGGAGCGCCAGAGGAGGAGTCGGGCTCTCCACTCTGCACCTACCGGAATGTTTTTTTTTTCATATCTCTATTCCTGAAATGGCATTATCATATTTGGTAGGCAAACATATGTTGACAGAAACAAGGTTGAAATAACATATAAACAGGCATGCTATGGCGAACCATCCTGTGGTCAGATGGTTACAGGGATAGTGATATTCCCAGCCCACTAGAGTCCAAGTCCTGGTGCTCGCATTATTTCTAGATTTATTTCATGATTTCTGACGATACGCTCACAGTGAGAGGAGATGTTCCTGTCGTGTTCATAGGAATAGGGTGTGCGTGTGTGCATTCATGGAGGTGAGTGTATGCGCGTATGTATGAGCCCTTGCGTCTGTATTGTGTTAAAAGAATGCCTGCTATGAGACCTGTGTGATTTTCTAACCTCCCTAAGACTTGAGACATGTTTTTAATCTTCCCAAAGTAATTGGTGCAAGCGAGCTCCCGGGTACAAAATCCGCAATCAACCCAATGTGGTGGGTTACAAACTCAGAGAAAGGAGCGATTTGGAAAGAGAAATCATCTTTGGTTACCTTATCAACGGGGAAGAACTACTTTTTATCAATTCTTTCTAACACATGTAGCATTATGGTCGAAATACAGCCATTCATCCATTCTCTAAAAAGACTTACCGTATTACTCCTTTAAAGGGTGTTGGTGTACCAACCTCCGAGGGGCATCTGCGGCCTCCAATGCAATCGAGGCCATCAGATCCGCCCACACCGCGTACCGCTGCCCACATGGCTCTATCCCGGTCGCATAATCCCATGCCTCACCGCAACAGCGTCTCCGGGGGTTCGCGGCTGCATGCGGGGGCTCGTCGACTGGCAACATTTGCGTTGATGCATCGTGTACTGACCATTGCACTTGTTTGTGTGGGTGGTGGAGCGAGTGGTCTCACACAAACTCAACACCCTACAGCCGAGTTAATTGGTAATGTGAGTCAAAAAATACCTCTGTAATACGGTCTTGCACATGCATTACAGAAGAGGGAAACGAATATCGGTTGTGTGCCTTACCACTACTACATCTTAGCAGTAGCGCTGGACAAAATAGTGCGCTACTGCTACTTAGTAGTAGCGTGTTTAAATAAAATGCGCTACTGCTACTATTTTAGTAGTAGCGCATGTAAGGAAAACACGCTGCTGCTATGTTTGTACTGGGAGCAGATGGCTAGCCCCACTTAGCAGTAGCGTGTGTCTGTACCCAGCTCTACTGCTACGTTCCGTAGCAGTAGCGCTTTTCACGAAACCGCGCTACTACTACCTTACCTTATCCTTCCCCACGCGCCCGACCCTCTCATTCCCTCTCCCTCTCACTCACTCTCGCCCGTGCCGAACCCGTCGTCCGCCGCCGCCGCCGCGCTACTCCTCCACCGAGGTACTCCCTTCATCCCTCCTCCGTCCTCCCCTCCCTCCTCCTACGGCCGCCCCCTCGTCCCTCCTCCCTCCTCTGCCAGCAGCCCTCCTCCCACCGCCCCTCCCTCCTCCTCCTCCGGCCGCCCCCTCCCTCCTCCTTCGTCCGCCCCCTCCCCCTCCTCCCCACGCCACCTCCCTCTTCCGATCCCACCGGCCTCCTCCCCCTCCTCCTCTCTCCTTCCTCCTCCCTTCCCCTCCTCCCTCCATCTCTTTTTTTTTTCTCTTTTTACTGTAGTTTTTTTACTATTGTATAATGTAGTTTTGTTTATTGTTTTTAGTAAGTGCTTAATATAATTAGTAAGTAAATTAATATAACTAGTTGAACTAGTTTATTTTTAGTAAGAACTAGTTGAATTAATAGAACTAGTGTATTTTTTGTAAAAAAATAAACATAACTAGTTTATTTTTAGTAAGAACTGGTTTATTTTTATTTATAGTAAGTTTATTTTTAGTAAGAACTACTCCCTCTGTCCCAAAATATAAGAACGTTTTTTTTACACTAGTGTAGTGTCAAAAACGTTTTTATATTATGAGACGGAGGGAGTAGTTGAATTAATAGAACTAGTTGAACATGTCACATTTGTTGCTATTTTTTTAGTTAAAGCAATTATTCCCGCATCGACGTCGACGATGCCTATCCCGCATCCTCGTCGTCGACTCGGCGGAGGACGACACCTGCTTGATCAGATGGGCCATGTCCGTGACTGCGCTCCGCCGGGCTGGTACTGGGAGGCGCTACCTACCGGGGGGCGCAGCTCGGTGACGAACCAGGCCGTCGTTGACCCGAACCTTCTTTGGTGGCGGTCGCGTGGGCCAGTGACGGTGCGGAGGCTTGACCACGCGGAGGTGGTACGTCACCGTGTCAGCGAGGAGGACGCGCACGTCCGTCGCTACATGGTTGCGTTGGAGCGCAGGTTCTCCAATACCTGGCAGGTTCTCCAGGGATCTCACTAGAGCTATGATCCTGTGATTATTCCTTCTCTATGGGTGTCCACCGCCCGCGCCGATACCTGTCGTTCGCTAGGGTTTTAGTTGTATTAGTGATGTTATATGTATGATACTATTCGGGATGTATTAGTGATAATATTCGACGATGTACGGACGCAAGAGATGATTTACTTTTGCTCATTGAATGCATGCTAATTTGAATACTTATTTATTTTACGATTTGGTTTTGCTTATTGAATGCTCAAATTGGAGAAGTACTCCTCTTTTGAATGCTCAAATTGGACCCACTATGCAAGGCGTATGCATTTGATTAGTTGATAGCTTATAAGGTTTTTGTTTTTGCAGAAATCTAGGAGCCCCTCCATCATCCCCGCCGTCGTCCCCGTCACCGACCCCCTCCGACCTCGAGGTGAGACCAGCCAAATCTCCTTGTCAATATGAGTCCTATAAGATATTTTGAAATGTTTTTGCTCATATTTTCAACCATTGAAATGCAATGACCATCAAGTTTGAATACTACTAGGAAAAGGGCTATAGATAGGATTGATACTAATGGCGCACCAGGGAAGCAGTGTGCCACTACTATATACTAATGGCGCACCTGTTGGCGATGCGCCATTAGTGTGGAAGACACTAATGGCGCACCAGAAACAGGGTGCGCCACTAGTATTAAATTTTTTTTTCCATTTTTCCATACATACTAATGGCGCATCAGGTAGACAATGCGCCATTACTAGTTCTAACTAGTAATGGCGCACCTGGCAGAGAGTGCGCCATTACTGTAATTTTTTTCTTATTCTTTTTTTGCAAAACTACTAATGGCGCACCGTTTCACAGTGCGCCATTACTAGTTTAAACTAGTAATGGCGCACTATTAGACGGTGCGCCATTAGTATATATATTTATATTTTTTACTTTTTTACAAAACTTCTAATGGTGCACCACCTGCAGGTGCGCCATTAGTAACCAGGGTTACTAATGGCGCATTTCCTTGTGGTGTGCCATTAGTAACCTGGGACCCCAACAAGATATTTTGGACAGCCCCACACCTACCCACTCACTTTCCCCACTTCATTCCCTCCACCTCCTTCTCCAAGCTTTCGGCTGCCTCCTCCTCCTCACCTCATTTGCACCATAGATTCATCAAAATTAAGTGGTGAAATTACCTTTTTTTGATAGGTAAGTAAGGGAAAAGCTATCTTCATGATGTAGATCTAGTTTTTTTCTCCCTAGCTCGCTCCAACAACGTGCACATGCACTTTTTGTGGCCTAGCTAGATCTATGTATATTTGTGGTGTTGCATGTGTTTGTGGTGTTGCATATATGTTTGTGTTTGAAGATACCGGTATTTGAAATGCGATAGTTGCCAATATTTTGCCGGAATGTTTCGATTCATTTCCGTTTCGGCAAGAATTTTGGCACTATGCATTCTTTTTGGTCCTATTTTTAGGGAAGGTCATGCCAAATTTTTTCTTGGTTCTAAAATATCGTTTTGCTCTACTCCGCAGGCGACCATGGTCCGCACGATGACTGAAGGCATCGTGAATAGGTTTTTGAGCTCCGCGAAGGCCGAGATGCTTCAAAAGAACGAGACGGAGATAAGATGTCCGTGTCGAAGATGCAAGCTGAAGAGCCTTATTGCGGACCCGGATTCCGGGCAGGTGCGGGACCACCTGCTCTTGCGTGGTTTCATGGATGGCTATCGGTGGCAAGGTGATGAAGATGACTATGAAGTCGTCCATGGCCGGGTCCGGGCAAGAAATGAGGAAGGGCAACAAGACAAGTACCACCGGGGCGAGGGCGGGCGAGAAGACGAAGAATCTCCAGGACATGATCACGACGGTGATGCTGTACACAGTCATCATGTAGAAGATGTCGTACATGATGATGAGGAAGATCAAGACGAAGGGCATGATCATGAAGATGAAGATGTCGGAGCAGACGACGATGGAGGCTGGGTGCAGGACCCTCATATTCAAGAGCTGCTTCTCAAGCAGACGGATAACGCAAGAGCTGCCGCCCGAGATAAAGCCAAGCTGGATCAACTGGAGATAGACGCGGTTACTCCATTGTATGAAGGATGCAGGCCCGAGGATACCCGCCTGAAAGTAACGCTCATGGCTCTGGAGATGAAGGTAAAACACAAAATGACCGACGCATGCTTCGACGAGAACATGTCATTCTGATACGAACGTCTTCCCAAGGGGAACAAGTGCCCGACCAGTTTCGAGGAGGCGAAGAAAATCGTGTGTCCTCTGGATTTACCGCACGTGAAATACCATGTGTGCATGAACAATTGTATCATTTATCGGGACGAGCACGCGGAGTCTACCGTATGTCCAGTGTGCGGCGTCACTCGATACAAGAAGAGGAAGAAAGCTCCTCGAAAATCGGTGTGGTACTTTCCGATCACTCCTCGTCTGCAGTGGTATTTCGCGGACCCTAAGGTAGCAAAACTCCTGCGTTGGCACGCGGATAGGGAGGAGAAGAAGCGGGAAGATGACGGAAATGATCCAGAGATAAATAAAAAAGACAAGATGCTGAGTCACCCTAAGGATGCGAGCCAGTGGCAAGCGTTGAACTTCGAATACCCAGAATCTGGGAAGGATCCAAGGAACATCGTGCTGGGTGCGAGCACCGATGGAGTCAATCCGTTTGGCAGCCAGAGAAGCACACATAGCACCTGGCCTGTGTTTGTGTGGATGTACAACCTTCCCCCCTGGTTGTGCATGAAGAGGAAGTACATTCACATGAGTATGCTAATTGAAGGGCCGAAACAACCAGGGAACGACATCAATCTGTATCTGGGGCTGCTGAAGGAGGAGCTAGACACGCTGTGGAAAACGCCAGCCAATATGTGGGACGCCGCAGAGAAAGAATATTTCCCTATGAGAGCCGCACTTCTCACGACGGTGCACGACTATCTCGGTTCCGGATATGTCGCGGGGCAGGTGGTCCACGGATTTTCTGGATGCGTCAGGTGCATGGATGACACAACGTATCGCCAGCTAGATAGAGATCCCGGGTCTTCGAAAACCGTGTTCATGGGACATCGAAGGTGGCTTCGCGACGATGACCCGTGGAGAAAATGTAAGGATCTGTTCGATGGTGAAACCGAACCCCGAGGACGCCCGCGTACGAGGAGCGGCGAGGAAATAGACGAGCTGTTGAAAAATTGGAAAGACTGCCCACTGCCGGGAAACAAGCAAAAGGCGCCAGAGCCAGGAAAGAAGCGAAAGGCGCCTGAGCCGCTGCTGAAGGTATGGAAAACGAGGTCTGTTTTCTGGGACTTGCCGTACTGAAAGATCCACCGTGTGCCTCACAGCCTTGATGTCATGCATATCACGAAGAACGTGTGCGAGAGTCTGCTTGGTACCCTGCTCAACATGCCAGAGAGGACCAAAGATGGGCCGAAAGCAAGGGCAGACTTGAAATCAATGGGCATCAGGCAGGAGCTTCACGCTATATATGATGATCATGATGATGATGATGATGATGATGAGGCGAAGCAGGACACGGAAAGTCGTCGCAAAGGCAAGAAGGCCAAGAAGACCGGAAATGACTACCCTCCCGCATGCTTCACTCTAAGTCAGGAGGAGATCGAGCAGTTTTTCACCTGCCTTGTAGGAGTAAAACTTCCTTACGGTTACGCGGGGAAGATAAGCAGATACCTAGACCCAGCGAAGTAGAAGTTCAGCGGGATGAAGTCTCACGACTGTCACGTGCTGATGACGCAGATACTTCCAGTTGCAATCCGTGGGATCATGGACGCGCATGTCCGTGAAACCCTATTTGGCCTATGCAACTTTTTCGACATCATCTCTCGGAAGTCTGTTGGCGTGAGGCAACTCAGAAGGCTATAGGAAGAGATCGTGGTGATACTATGCGAGCTTGAGATGTACTTCCCGTCCGCATTCTTCGACGTTATGGTGCATCTGCTGGTCCATATCATGGACGATATCATCCAACTCGGGCCGACGTTCCTACACAGCATGATGCCGTTCGAAAGGATGAATGGTGTCATCAAAGGATACATTCACAACATGTCACGTCCAGAGGGAAGCATAGCCAGGGGCTTTCTGACCGAAGAGTGCATCTCCTACTGCATGAATTATCTAGGCATCGAGAACCCCGTTGGTCTGCCCGTCAACAGGCACCTCGGCAGGCTCGCTGGATGGGGTCACCATGAGGGTCGTCGCGAAATGCATGTCGACTTCGAGGGTCGACTCGCCGACTTTGAAAGAGCAAACCTAGTCGCGCTATAACACATAGACGTGGTCGATCCTTCGGTGGTACAGCACAAAACCCTTATTAAGAAGACGTACAATGACCGAGGCCAACAGAGGACGGACGGAGATATACTCAAAGAGCACAACTCATGTTTCACGCGTTGGTTCAAGCAGAAGCTTCTGTCGTACCCTTTACATGAGGATTCTTCCGCGGAAGAACAACTCATATTCGCCTTGTCATAGGGCGCCGAGCACAACCTGATGACCTATGAGGCGTACAATATCAACGGCTACACATTCTACATCGAGGACAAAGACATGAAGAGCGATGGTTATCAGAACTCCGGGGTAACGATGGAATCCTACACCGGTAACGACAAGGACAGATACTACGGAAGGATCGAGGAGATCTGGGAGCTGAGCTACGCTGGAGAGAAGGTCCTGATGTTCCGTGTCAGATGGGCCAAGAGCGTCCTAAAAGAAGACCGGTATTTCACCACCATGGTTATACCCGAAGCAAAATCCAAGACCGCGGGCGCAAACGTCGCCGCGAAAAATGAGCCATGGGTACTGGCTTCACAAGTGGACCAATGCTTCTTCATTACCGATCCGTCAAAGCCCAGTCATGTTGTCGTGAGGAGAGGCAAAAGGAAGATCATCAGAATGGATGGAGTAGCCAATGAGCAAGACTTCGACAAGTACAGCGACCCGAAGATCGAACATGACGATGACGATGAAGTAGCAGCATACACCACAAGAAGAAGCAGGACCACCCTACCTAAAGGACGTCCGTTCCACAGAAGAACTCCATTTGCGAAAAAGAAGGGCAAGAAGATTGTGAACAGATAGCTAGCTAAGATTGATTGTATTTAAATTGTAGCCTTCATTTCTCGGGCACTTTTTGATATCATGAATATTTTTGTATTCAATATGAAAAAATATTTCTCGGGCCTACAGAAGATCGATTGTATTCAATATGAAAAAATATTGAATATTCATGAGGACACTCGATCTCGATCCCCCTCCCTCTCGATAGCTATCCCCCTCGCCAGATCCCCCTCGCCGCCGAGCACCCCCCGAACCCCCCCGCTCCACCGCCGCCGACGACCCACCGCACCCTCCCCCGCTCCACCGCCGCGCCGACACCCCGCACCTTCCCCCGGCCCGCTCCACCGCCGCCGCCGACACCCGCACCCTCCCCCACTTTTTGAAGATATTTTTAAATAACAAATTTGATGATATTTTGAAATAAGAAATTTGATGATATCTTCAAATAACAAATTTGATGATATTTTCAATTAAAAATAAAAAAACAAATTTGATGATATTTTCAAAAAAAAATTGATGATATTTGATGATATCTTCTGTTCTAGTCCTCATGAAAATAACAAATTTGGTAAAAAAAACAAATTATTAGATGCAACAAGAAATAATGAAAAAAAATGTTACTAATGGCGCACCAGAGGAGGGTGCGCCATTGCTGTCAGAAAAAAAAAGTTACTAATGGCGCACCAGAGGAGGGTGCGCCATTGCTATCAGAAAAAAAAACTTACTTATGGCGCACCACTAGGTGGTGCGCCATTGCTATAACTCCCCCGACTAAAATCTCGGCCCCAATCCCCGGCCGATCCCATCTCACATCTCTCAGCCCCTGCGCGCCGCTACCCCGACGACCCATGACGCCGCCGCCCTTACGTGGGCCGCCGCCCCAGCGCCCCCGCGCCCCCACCACTGCAGCTCCTCCGCCGCCCACCGGACAGCAAGCCGCCGCGGCCCCCAACCATCCCGCCGCCGCCGACCGCACGGGGTGCAGGACGACGACCGCCGCCGACCCGCAACCGTCTCGCCGCCGCCCGTAAGCCCCCTCCTCCTTCGCCCGTCCTCCTCCGCGCGTAAGCTCCCTCCCCCTAGACTCCCCTCTCTGCTCCTCCCTCCTTGCCCTCTCCCTCTCTGCTCGATCCCCTATCTTCTCTGTCTCCACCTTCTGTTCTTGCCTGTGAGGTGTTTGATTGAATGCCAATTCAAACGATTGATGCAACCGCGTCCACTAGAGCACCACGACCGTGTCTGTGACCTTGTCTCTGCTCCGCCGCCGTCTACGACCTCGTCTGCGACCGCGTCCATCGAGGTGAGTTCTAGTCTGAAACTCTCAATGCTCAAGTCTGGAAGCATCATGGATTCAAGTGTTAGCTAGCTAGATGATAAGAGGGATGCATGAGAAGCTAGCTACACTGCCATGAACTTTGTTTTTCCTTTTGACAAACACTCTTGTTAACATCAGGAATTAAAAATGCAACATAGAACAAGATATATAGATAGCTGAAACAAAGAGGTGTGCTTTGAAAGAAAAAAAAATGTGCACCTGCAAGTGAGACTTGACATGTGCCAAGCTAGTAAACAAAATCTGTATATGTACATACTCTCATAAGGTTCTAAGAGATTTTATTATAAGCTTGATGTTCCTTGTTGTTGACTTATCACTGTTAAACAGAGACCTCTGAGCTGATACTCTGCATGTATGCACACAAACAATAATCCTATAGACAAAAAAATGCCATGATCCATACAGTATAAATTCATGATGCATAGGCTATATTTGCCATGGGAGATGGCAATTTTGTTAGATCATGATCCAGAGATTAAAAGAATGCATAGACTATAATTTCCTGGCATGATCAATAGAATAAAAATGTAGCATAAAAAATGCCATGATCCATACACTATAATTTTCATGATGCATAGACTATATTTGCCATGGCCCGGTGCAAAAGAAATTTTCCATGTTGCAAAAAGAAAAGAAATTTGCCATGGTGCATATAGTAAAAACAATGCCATGATCTGTAAAATACATTTGTCATTCTTTCTATGTTTGTACAGACTTGCTAAACTATTGATGATTTTTTGTTGGGAGACATATTATATCTGGAATGGAAGCTCACATAAGTTGAGCTGATTTTTGTCCATATGAAAGCAGAGGACCATATGGTCTGTGGCTGGGTTTTGTCTCCCACCATTGTGTCGTGATGAATTTGCAGGTACCCCGAGAGGCCCTTGAGTTTGCCGGAATGTCGATTAACTTCCGTTCCGGCAAATTCGGGTACTCCATATGTCCTATTTTCAGCAAAGGTCATGCTGAAATTTTCCGTGAATTTTAGCATGACTTTGCTAAAAATAGGACATATGGGGTACTTGCGACTAATGCATGGGCCGGGGTATCTTAGTACTTAGTTAAGTAGAATCAACTGCCCCGCCATTCTTGCTGCATTAAACCATAGGTGGCAATAGAGCCAAGTGATTAGTGCCAAGTGATTAGGCCCAACCTAGGGTGCCTCGGCATCGATAAACCCTAAATGATGAAAACTTAACCTGGCTGCCCCGGATGCCTCGGTGTCGATGAGAACCTAAATGATGTACGCTTAGGCTTTTAGGGTGCCTCGGCGTCGACAAACCCTAAATGATGAAAGCTTAGGCTTTTAGGGTGCCTCGGTGTCGACAAACCCTAAATGATGAGACCATGATCTTGTTCCTTGACAATAACCAACTTTTTGACCAAACTTTTTTCCTATTTAGAGCGAAACATGGCCCACAACGATGAGGCTGGTGGTTCGGGCGACAAGCAATTCTGGGAGCTGTCCCAGGATATGTCGTCATCATCATCGGACGACGAAAGTCTCCCGGCGGAGTGCGACTGGTGCCACGACAATCGAGGTCTGTACGACATGCCTGTAACACCCTCGATGCGACTATATCTCCCACGTGTCGAGGCACGACTTAGAGGCATAATCGCATTGAAGGCATATGTCGCAAGTTAGGCAATCTTCACAACATCCCATGTAATATAAATCATAAAGGGGAGATAACATAGTTGGCTTACACTCGCCACGTCAATCAAGTACATAAATAACATTACATCATCCAAACACTCATGGCCCGACTACGGCGCCAAAATAAAAGATAACCCAACAAGCGACACGGTCCCGATCACCCTCAACTGGGCACCACTATTGATCATCAGGAAAGGAAACATAGTAACGTTGAGAGTCTTCGTCAAACTCCCACTTGAGCTCAAACGCGTCTCCTGGAGCGGAATCATCAGGCCCTGCATCTGGTGTAATAGTAATCTGTGAGCCACAGGGACTCAGCAATCTCGCACCCTCGCGATCAAGACTATTTAAGCTTATAGGTGAGGCAGGGTAAATATAAGTGGAGCTGCAGCAAGCGACTAGCAAGTATGGTGGCTAACTTATACGCAAAAGAGAGCGAGAAGAAGAGGCAAAACGCGAGCGAGAAACTAGAGAACAACCTGCGCGGACATTACTCCAACACCGTGTCCACTTCCCGGACTCTGCCGAGAAGAGGCCATCACGGTAACACACTCAGTTGATTCATTTTAACTAAGTTAAGGTGCAAGTTATCTACAACCGGACATTAACAAATTCCCATCTGCCCATAACCGCGGGCACGGCTTTCGAAAGTTCAAATCCCTGCAGGGGAGTCCCAACTTAGCCCATGACAAGCTCTCACGGTCAACGAAGGAATAGACCTCCTCCCAAGACATTCCGATCAGACTCGGTATCTTGGTTCTTCAAGACACTTCGACAGGTTAAAACAAGACCAGCAACACCGCCCGAATGTGCCGACAAATCCCGATAGGAGCTGCACATATCTCGTTCTCAGGGCACACTCAGATAGGTCAAGCTACGAGTAAAACCAACCCTCGAGTTTCCCCGAGGTGGCCCCGCAGGCTGCCTGGTTCGGACCAACACTCAGAGGAGCACTGGCCCGGGGGGGTTAAAATAATGATGACCCTTAACTCTGCAGAACCCAAGGGAAAAGAGGCTAGGTGGCAAATGGTAAAACCAAGGTTGGGCATTGCTGAAAAAGCTTTAATCAAGGCGAACTATCAAGGGGTTCCCATTATAACCCAACCGCGTACGGAACGCAAAATCCGGGAACATAACACCGATATGACGGAAACTAGGGCGGCAAGAGTGGAACAAAACACTAGGCGAGAGGCCGAGCCTTCCACCCTTTACCAAGTATATAGATGCATTAAGATAACAAGATAATATAATGATATCCCAACAAGTAAATAAATGTTCCAACAAGGAACGGCCTCCGATCTTCACCTGCAACTAACAACGCTATAAGAGGGGCTGAGCAAAGCGGTAACATAGCCAATCAACGGTTTGCTAGGACATGGTGGGTTAGAGGTTTGACATGGCAATTTGGGAGGCTTGAAATCAAGTGTTAGGCATCATAGAATTGGCATAGCAAAAGAGAGAGCAAACTAGCATAGCAAAGATAGTAGTGATTTCGAGGGTATGATTATCTTGCCTGCACAGTTGTCAGAGTTGACTGGATCCTCGAAAGCAAACTCAACGGGCTCCTCGTTAGCGAACTCGTCTCCCGGCTCTACCCAAACAAGACAAACAAGCAACAAGGACACAATCAACCACGTGCAAGGATCAAACAATATGATGCAATGATGATATGCTATGCGGGATGCGATGCGGGATTCAAAATGCAAGATATGACAGGAAATGCAAGAACCTAGCTTCAACATGGAAATCCAGGTGTGCCACTGGAAATATGAGATGAAATCGCTTGAAAACGATATAAAGAACGCCGGAATCGGAGTTACGGTTTGGAAATGGCAAGCGATTCAAATATGGCCACGTTCTGCGATTTACAGCAAGTAGTCATCTAAATGCAATGAGATGAACATGCTACAGCACCCAAACATGACAAAAAAATATATGGCAGGGATCCATTCAAGATGCTTAACAAAAGTCTAGCACTGAGCTACGGCCAATTCATCCATTAACAGGTTCAAACAAGCATGGCAAAAATGCATATGGCAAACAGATATCAGACTTAGTGAAATTAACACTTGTCTGGAATTTCAGATCAGGTAGCACTCTTCGGAGCAACAAAACTACGTGCTACAGGACCTGAACATGGCAAAGTAAAGCATGGCATGGAGCTACTCAAAGAGCTTAACAAAAGTCCCTTAGTGACCTTGAGCCAAAAGGGATCATAAAATACAATTACGCGCATGTGAACATAGCAAAAACATAATCAGTTTTCGGACTTAGTGAAAACTGGCACATGCTGAAACATAACTCAAGTAGGCATGTTTACGAGCTTGATGCACTCAATACGGAGCAAGTCATGAAAATCTAAGCATACATCCATTAAGAACACACAAAATTCAAGCTAGAAATGGCAAGAACAATTGCATAGCATGCACGGATCAACTACAACATCATCGGCAAAATTGCAAACAAGTTGACAATCTGCCCAGATTCACAAAGTAGCAAAAGTAGATCTCGATTGACTCAAGCTAGGGTGCTCCATAATTGCAAACAAAGACATGGATGGATAGAGCACAAGATTAACAAAACATCCTTACTGATCATCCTCAAAAGAGGCACGGATCACTACGAAACAACATGAACATATGGCAATATGAGATAAACAGATCAAGGACTTAATGGAAATGCTAAGTCCCTGAAATCAGCACTAACAAGTGCACCACTTT